>NW_027285178.1:0-107671 GCF_040894005.1 Engystomops pustulosus | reverse complement strand
CTCCTTTCCTGTGTATTAGGACTGGAGAAAGGTCCTCGGCAGCTCATGCGGACCGGGATTGCGCTGATCTTCGTAGGACACGTGAACTTCATCTTGGGCGCCATTGTCCATGGTACGGTCCTGCGGCACGTGGCCAATCCAGAGAAGAGGGTGAGCCCCGAGTACTGCAGCGCCAACATCATCTCAGTGGTGTCCGGGCTGCTGGTGAGTAGGTCCTGCCCCGTAACATCTCCGAAGGGGGGGGGGGGGCGTGTGCTACGTGTAACGTCAGCCCCTCCTTTCTCTCTTCCCCCTGCGCCCTTTGCCCCCCCCCCCCGTTCCTTTTGGGCCCCCCTCCTCCCCCCGTTCGTTCCTTTTGGGCCCCCCTCCTCCCCCCGTTCGTTCCTTTTGGGCCCCCCTCCTCCCCCCGTTCGTTCCTTTTGGGCCCCCCTCCTCCCCCCGTTCGTTCCTTTTGGGCCCCCCTCCTCCCCCCGTTCGTTCCTTTTGGGCCCCCCTCCTCCCCCCGTTCGTTCCTTTTGGGTCCCCCTCCCCCCCCCCCCCCCCCGTCCGTTCCTTTTGGGTCCCCCTCCCCCCCCCCCCCCCGTCCGTTCCTTTTGGCCCCCCCTCCTCCCCCCCCCCCCCGTCCGTTCCTTTTGGCTCCCCCCCCCCCCCGTCCGTTCCTTTTGGCCCCCCCTCCTCCCCCCCCCCCCCCGTCCGTTCCTTTTGGCCCCCCCCCCGTCCGTTCCTTTTGGCCCCCCCTCCTCCCCCCCCGTCCGTTCCTTTTGGCCCCCCCCCGTCCGTCCCTTTTGGCCCACTCTCTCCCCCCCCGTTCCTTTTGGCCCCTCCTCCCCCCGTCCGTCCCTTTTGGCCCCTCCTCCTTCCTCCACCTCCTGATATCGGACACTTCTCTCCCTCCACAGAGCATCACCACAGGAATCTGCGCAATACTCGCCTCCCGGAACCTGGGCCGGGCCAGAATAGTAAGTGTCCTCTGCCTGTAGGTCCTGTGGCCAGACTCCCTGCTGCCCGGTGGTGACTTACCCTCCTTGTCTGTGCCCGCAGCACTGGGCCCTCCTCGCCCTCGCCCTGCTGAACTCCCTCCTGTCGGCCGCGTGTTTTGTGGGCCTCGTCCTGTCGGTGACATTAACCATCGCCAATGGAGGAAAGAACCTCATATCTGGCTGCAACGCGACGGTCCTACCTGCAGACACGCGCTCCGTCATCATGAGCAATGAGTGTCCCTTTGACACCACGCGGATCTATGTAAGTGTCTCATATGTTGTGGGGACATCGCTGAGGCCACGGCGTGGTCCTAACCCTCGTGTCTTGTCCTGCACAGGACACCACCCTGGCGCTCTGGTTCCCTTCCATCATCCTATCTGCCGCAGAGGTTGGGCTCTCCATTCGCTGTTGTGTGGTGGCCTTCATCCTCAGAGGGATTGGTCCGTGCTCCGAGACTTATCAGAGGCAGAGGGTAGGTACCTATTCCACAGGTCCTTCCTCGTGTACAGTCCCCACCCAGGGGAAGAATCACTCGTGTGCACTCCCTGAAGAGGATATGTAGCGTGGGGGCGGCGGCGGCCCGTAGCGGGGGGTAATGGGCGGCGGCGGCCCGTAGCGGGGGGTAATGGGCGGCGGCGGCCCGTAGCGCGGGGTAATGGGCGGCGGCGGCCCGTAGCGCGGGGTAATGGGCGGCGGCGGCCCGTAGCGCGGGGTAATGGGCGGCGGCGGCCCGTAGCGCGGGGTAATGGGCGGCGGCGGCCCGTAGCGCGGGGTAATGGGCGGCGGCGGCCCGTAGCGCGGGGTAATGGGCGGCGGCGGCCCGTAGCGCGGGGTAATGGGCGGCGGCGGCCCGTAGCGCGGGGTAATGGGCGGCGGCGGCCCGTAGCGCGGGGTAATGGGCGGCGGCGGCCCGTAGCGCGGGGTAATGGGCGGCGGCGGCGGCCCGTAGCGCGGGGTAATGGGCGGCGGCGGCGGCCCGTAGCGCGGGGTAATGGGCGGCGGCGGCGGCCCGTAGCGCGGGGTAATGGGCGGCGGCGGCGGCCCGTAGCGCGGGGTAATGGGCGGCGGCGGCGGCCCGTAGCGCGGGGTAATGGGCGGCGGCGGCGGCCCGTAGCGCGGGGTAATGGGCGGCGGCGGCGGCCCGTAGCGCGGGGTAATGGGCGGCGGCGGCGGCCCGTAGCGCGGGGTAATGGGCGGCGGCGGCGGCCCGTAGCGCGGGGTAATGGGCGGCGGCGGCGGCGGCCCGTAGCGCGGGGTAATGGGCGGCGGCGGCCCGTAGCGCGGGGTAATGGGCGGCGGCGGCCCGTAGCGCGGGGTAATGGGCGGCGGCGGCCCGTAGCGCGGGGTAATGGGCGGCGGCGGCCCGTAGCGCGGGGTAATGGGCGGCGGCGGCCCGTAGCGCGGGGTAATGGATGTGGTGAAATAACACGACTGTGTCCCAGTTCCAGGAAGAAGAGGCTGAGAAGGAGAGGCTGGAGGACGCAGCGAGGCTGGAGACTCACCAGCTGATAGAGGCTCAGGCGTAGGGTGGTCCTGGAGGTGAGTGTCCTGGAGGGCATGTGATGTCTGGGGGGGTTTGCTCTCGTCTTGTAGTGACCCTGATCCTTGTTACGTTCCAGATGTGCCGCTGCTCGGAGGCCAGGGACGGCCGCTGCACTGACCTCATGGCGCCCCCCGGTGTCCGGCCGCTGCACTGACCTCATGGCGCCCCCCGGTGTCCGGCCGCTGCACTGACCTCATGGCGCCCCCCGGTGTCCGGCTCACTTTATTTTTTTAGCTGTATATTTGCTGCTCATTTGCTGTGATGTTATTCTTGATATTTTGTGAATAAACCCGATTTTCTTAGTGTCTGGTCCTGTACGATTCTTCTCCCGCGTGGCTGACGTGGCCTCGTGGAGGGCCTGGCATTCTCGCTCTCACGAATGGGTAAAGCTTGGAACGCTCCAAGGGAGAACTTCTCACTTTTAGTAAACTCTCTGGTAGTAAAGTCTCCGCTTTGTCCTCCATGTGCGGGGCTGTAGATACCGCGCCCTCCGTGTGCGGGGCTGTAGATACCGCGCCCTCCGTGTGCGGGGCTGTAGATACCGCGCCCTCCGTGTGCGGGGCTGTAGATACCGCGCCCTCCGTGTGCGGGGCTGTAGATACCGCGCCCTCCGTGTGCGGGGCTGTAGATACCGCGCCCTCCGTGTGCGGGGCTGTAGATACCGCGCCCTCCGTGTGCGGGGCTGTAGATACCGCGCCCTCCGTGTGCGGGGCTGTAGATACCGCGCCCTCCGTGTGCGGGGCTGTAGATACCGCGCCCTCCGTGTGCGGGGCTGTAGATACCGCGCCCTCCGTGTGCGGGGCTGTAGATACCGCGCCCTCCGTGTGCGGGGCTGTAGATACCGCGCCCTCCGTGTGCGGGGCTGTAGATACCGCGCCCTCCGTGTGCGGGGCTGTAGATACCGCGCCCTCCGTGTGCGGGGCTGTAGATACCGCGCCCTCCGTGTGCGGGGCTGTAGATACCGCGCCCTCCGTGTGCGGGGCTGTAGATACCGCGCCCTCCGTGTGCGGGGCTGTAGATACCGCGCCCTCCGTGTGCGGGGCTGTAGATACCGCGCCCTCCGTGTGCGGGGCTGTAGATACCGCGCCCTCCGTGTGCGGGGCTGTAGATACCGCGCCCTCCGTGTGCGGGGCTGTAGATACCGCGCCCTCCGTGTGCGGGGCTGTAGATACCGCGCCCTCCGTGTGCGGGGCTGTAGATACCGCGCCCTCCGTGTGCGGGGCTGTAGATACCGCGCCCTCCGTGTGCGGGGCTGTAGATACCGCGCCCTCCGTGTGCGGGGCTGTAGATACCGCGCCCTCCGTGTGCGGGGCTGTAGATACCGCGCCCTCCGTGTGCGGGGCTGTAGATACCGCGCCCTCCGTGTGCGGGGCTGTAGATACCGCGCCCTCCGTGTGCGGGGCTGTAGATACCGCGCCCTCCGTGTGCGGGGCTGTAGATACCGCGCCCTCCGTGTGCGGGGCTGTAGATACCGCGCCCTCCGTGTGCGGGGCTGTAGATACCGCGCCCTCCGTGTGCGGGGCTGTAGATACCGCGCCCTCCGTGTGCGGGGCTGTAGATACCGCGCCCTCCGTGTGCGGGGCTGTAGATACCGCGCCCTCCGTGTGCGGGGCTGTAGATACCGCGCCCTCCGTGTGCGGGGCTGTAGATACCGCGCCCTCCGTGTGCGGGGCTGTAGATACCGCGCCCTCCGTGTGCGGGGCTGTAGATACCGCGCCCTCCGTGTGCGGGGCTGTAGATACCGCGCCCTCCGTGTGCGGGGCTGTAGATACCGCGCCCTCCGTGTGCGGGGCTGTAGATACCGCGCCCTCCGTGTGCGGGGCTGTAGATACCGCGCCCTCCGTGTGCGGGGCTGTAGATACCGCGCCCTCCGTGTGCGGGGCTGTAGATACCGCGCCCTCCGTGTGCGGGGCTGTAGATACCGCGCCCTCCGTGTGCGGGGCTGTAGATACCGCGCCCTCCGTGTGCGGGGCTGTAGATACCGCGCCCTCCGTGTGCGGGGCTGTAGATACCGCGCCCTCCGTGTGCGGGGCTGTAGATACCGCGCCCTCCGTGTGCGGGGCTGTAGATACCGCGCCCTCCGTGTGCGGGGCTGTAGATACCGCGCCCTCCGTGTGCGGGGCTGTAGATACCGCGCCCTCCGTGTGCGGGGCTGTAGATACCGCGCCCTCCGTGTGCGGGGCTGTAGATACCGCGCCCTCCGTGTGCGGGGCTGTAGATACCGCGCCCTCCGTGTGCGGGGCTGTAGATACCGCGCCCTCCGTGTGCGGGGCTGTAGATACCGCGCCCTCCGTGTGCGGGGCTGTAGATACCGCGCCCTCCGTGTGCGGGGCTGTAGATACCGCGCCCTCCGTGTGCGGGGCTGTAGATACCGCGCCCTCCGTGTGCGGGGCTGTAGATACCGCGCCCTCCGTGTGCGGGGCTGTAGATACCGCGCCCTCCGTGTGCGGGGCTGTAGATACCGCGCCCTCCGTGTGCGGGGCTGTAGATACCGCGCCCTCCGTGTGCGGGGCTGTAGATACCGCGCCCTCCGTGTGCGGGGCTGTAGATACCGCGCCCTCCGTGTGCGGGGCTGTAGATACCGCGCCCTCCGTGTGCGGGGCTGTAGATACCGCGCCCTCCGTGTGCGGGGCTGTAGATACCGCGCCCTCCGTGTGCGGGGCTGTAGATACCGCGCCCTCCGTGTGCGGGGCTGTAGATACCGCGCCCTCCGTGTGCGGGGCTGTAGATACCGCGCCCTCCGTGTGCGGGGCTGTAGATACCGCGCCCTCCGTGTGCGGGGCTGTAGATACCGCGCCCTCCGTGTGCGGGGCTGTAGATACCGCGCCCTCCGTGTGCGGGGCTGTAGATACCGAAGACATCTTCGGACACTGATAACGTTTCGTACTTGGGGGCTCGGAGCTGCCGGGGCGGAGCTTTTGCGGGATGCGGTGACATTCGCTCCCGTCTTTGTGTCGCCATCTTCGGGCACTCATAGCGTTTCGTACTTGGGGGCTCGGAGCTGCCGGGGCGGAGCTTTTGCGGGATGCGGTGACATTCGCTCCCGTCTTTGTGTCGCCATCTTCGGGCACTCATAGCGTTTCGTACTTGGGGGCTCGGAGCTGCCGGGGCGGAGCTTTTGCGGGATGCGGTGACATTCGCTCCCGTCTTTGTGTCGCCATCTTCGGGCACTCATAGCGTTTCGTACTTGGGGGCTCGGAGCTGCCGGGGCGGAGCTTTTGCGGGATGCGGTGACATTCGCTCCCGTCTTTGTGTCGCCATCTTCGGGCACTCATAGCGTTTCGTACTTGGGGGCTCGGAGCTGCCGGGGCGGAGCTTTTGCGGGATGCGGTGACATTCGCTCCCGTCTTTGTGTCGCCATCTTCGGGCACTCATAGCGTTTCGTACTTGGGGGCTCGGAGCTGCCGGGGCGGAGCTTTTGCGGGATGCGGTGACATTCGCTCCCGTCTTTGTGTCGCCATCTTCGGGCACTCATAGCGTTTCGTACTTGGGGGCTCGGAGCTGCCGGGGCGGAGCTTTTGCGGGATGCGGTGACATTCGCTCCCGTCTTTGTGTCGCCATCTTCGGGCACTCATAGCGTTTCGTACTTGGGGGCTCGGAGCTGCCGGGGCGGAGCTTTTGCGGGATGCGGTGACATTCGCTCCCGTCTTTGTGTCGCCATCTTCGGGCACTCATAGCGTTTCGTACTTGGGGGCTCGGAGCTGCCGGGGCGGAGCTTTTGCGGGATGCGGTGACATTCGCTCCCGTCTTTGTGTCGCCATCTTCGGGCACTCATAGCGTTTCGTACTTGGGGGCTCGGAGCTGCCGGGGCGGAGCTTTTGCGGGATGCGGTGACATTCGCTCCCGTCTTTGTGTCGCCATCTTCGGGCACTCATAGCGTTTCGTACTTGGGGGCTCGGAGCTGCCGGGGCGGAGCTTTTGCGGGATGCGGTGACATTCGCTCCCGTCTTTGTGTCGCCATCTTCGGGCACTCATAGCGTTTCGTACTTGGGGGCTCGGAGCTGCCGGGGCGGAGCTTTTGCGGGATGCGGTGACATTCGCTCCCGTCTTTGTGTCGCCATCTTCGGGCACTCATAGCGTTTCGTACTTGGGGGCTCGGAGCTGCCGGGGCGGAGCTTTTGCGGGATGCGGTGACATTCGCTCCCGTCTTTGTGTCGCCATCTTCGGGCACTCATAGCGTTTCGTACTTGGGGGCTCGGAGCTGCCGGGGCGGAGCTTTTGCGGGATGCGGTGACATTCGCTCCCGTCTTTGTGTCGCCATCTTCGGGCACTCATAGCGTTTCGTACTTGGGGGCTCGGAGCTGCCGGGGCGGAGCTTTTGCGGGATGCGGTGACATTCGCTCCCGTCTTTGTGTCGCCATCTTCGGGCACTCATAGCGTTTCGTACTTGGGGGCTCGGAGCTGCCGGGGCGGAGCTTTTGCGGGATGCGGTGACATTCGCTCCCGTCTTTGTGTCGCCATCTTCGGGCACTCATAGCGTTTCGTACTTGGGGGCTCGGAGCTGCCGGGGCGGAGCTTTTGCGGGATGCGGTGACATTCGCTCCCGTCTTTGTGTCGCCATCTTCGGGCACTCATAGCGTTTCGTACTTGGGGGCTCGGAGCTGCCGGGGCGGAGCTTTTGCGGGATGCGGTGACATTCGCTCCCGTCTTTGTGTCGCCATCTTCGGGCACTCATAGCGTTTCGTACTTGGGGGCTCGGAGCTGCCGGGGCGGAGCTTTTGCGGGATGCGGTGACATTCGCTCCCGTCTTTGTGTCGCCATCTTCGGGCACTCATAGCGTTTCGTACTTGGGGGCTCGGAGCTGCCGGGGCGGAGCTTTTGCGGGATGCGGTGACATTCGCTCCCGTCTTTGTGTCGCCATCTTCGGGCACTCATAGCGTTTCGTACTTGGGGGCTCGGAGCTGCCGGGGCGGAGCTTTTGCGGGATGCGGTGACATTCGCTCCCGTCTTTGTGTCGCCATCTTCGGGCACTCATAGCGTTTCGTACTTGGGGGCTCGGAGCTGCCGGGGCGGAGCTTTTGCGGGATGCGGTGACATTCGCTCCCGTCTTTGTGTCGCCATCTTCGGGCACTCATAGCGTTTCGTACTTGGGGGCTCGGAGCTGCCGGGGCGGAGCTTTTGCGGGATGCGGTGACATTCGCTCCCGTCTTTGTGTCGCCATCTTCGGGCACTCATAGCGTTTCGTACTTGGGGGCTCGGAGCTGCCGGGGCGGAGCTTTTGCGGGATGCGGTGACATTCGCTCCCGTCTTTGTGTCGCCATCTTCGGGCACTCATAGCGTTTCGTACTTGGGGGCTCGGAGCTGCCGGGGCGGAGCTTTTGCGGGATGCGGTGACATTCGCTCCCGTCTTTGTGTCGCCATCTTCGGGCACTCATAGCGTTTCGTACTTGGGGGCTCGGAGCTGCCGGGGCGGAGCTTTTGCGGGATGCGGTGACATTCGCTCCCGTCTTTGTGTCGCCATCTTCGGGCACTCATAGCGTTTCGTACTTGGGGGCTCGGAGCTGCCGGGGCGGAGCTTTTGCGGGATGCGGTGACATTCGCTCCCGTCTTTGTGTCGCCATCTTCGGACACTCATAGCGTTTCGTACTTGGGGGCTCGGAGCTGCCGGGGCGGAGCTTTTGCGGGATGCGGTGACATTCGCTCCCGTCTTTGTGTCGCCATCTTCGGGCACTCATAGCGTTTCGTACTTGGGGGCTCGGAGCTGCCGGGGCGGAGCTTTTGCGGGATGCGGTGACATTCGCTCCCGTCTTTGTGTCGCCATCTTCGGGCACTGATAACGTTTCGTACTTGGGGGCTCGGAGCTGCCGGGGCGGAGCTTTTGCGGGATGCGGTGACATTCGCTCCCGTCTTTGTGTCGCCATCTTCGGGCACTGATAACGTTTCGTACTTGGGGGCTCGGAGCTGCCGGGGCGGAGCTTTTGCGGGATGCGGTGACATTCGCTCCCGTCTTTGTGTCGCCATCTTCGGGCACTCATAGCGTTTCGTACTTGGGGGCTCGGAGCTGCCGGGGCGGAGCTTTTGCGGGATGCGGTGACATTCGCTCCCGTCTTTGTGTCGCCATCTTCGGGCACTCATAGCGTTTCGTACTTGGGGGCTCGGAGCTGCCGGGGCGGAGCTTTTGCGGGATGCGGTGACATTCGCTCCCGTCTTTGTGTCGCCATCTTCGGACACTCATAGCGTTTCGTACTTGGGGGCTCGGAGCTGCCGGGGCGGAGCTTTTGCGGGATGCGGTGACATTCGCTCCCGTCTTTGTGTCGCCATCTTCGGACACTCATAGCGTTTCGTACTTGGGGGCTCGGAGCTGCCGGGGCGGAGCTTTTGCGGGATGCGGTGACATTCGCTCCCGTCTTTGTGTCGCCATCTTCGGACACTGATAACGTTTCGTACTTGGGGGCTCGGAGCTGCCGGGGCGGAGCTTTTGCGGGATGCGGTGACATTCGCTCCCGTCTTTGTGTCGCCATCTTCGGACACTCATAGCGTTTCGTACTTGGGGGCTCGGAGCTGCCGGGGCGGAGCTTTTGCGGGATGCGGTGACATTCGCTCCCGTCTTTGTGTCGCCATCTTCGGACACTCATAGCGTTTCGTACTTGGGGGCTCGGAGCTGCCGGGGCGGAGCTTTTGCGGGATGCGGTGACATTCGCTCCCGTCTTTGTGTCGCCATCTTCGGACACTGATAACGTTTCGTACTTGGGGGCTCGGAGCTGCCGGGGCGGAGCTTTTGCGGGATGCGGTGACATTCGCTCCCGTCTTTGGAATCACATTTCAAATGTTATACTTTACAAATGGAAAAAAAAAGTGGCGTCGCCGACGTTTGGGCAATGAAATTCACAGCCACAATTAGTTATATTTTGGGATGTGGCGACACCTGACAAGTTTTATGGGTTTTTTTTGTTTATTTTTAAATCCATTCTAAGGATAGGGGGCGGGGTTTGACCTTTTTATTTTTGGAATAATTTTTTTTCTAGACCTTTTTGGGTATTTGAACCCATCGCCCGCACTACTAATATTTGGCAGGATTAGAGGTCCTAATGACAGGTCCTGACATCTCGTACAGACTCCCGGCTGCCATAGAAACGGATTGTCGCTCCCTGATATCGTCATTAGGAACCACGACTCTCCCAACAGGCCGCGCCCGCCCGCAGGTTGTTACTCGCACTTCAGGGCCATGGATTATACCAGGATGGATGCTCAGGGGAGATTTCCTTCAAGATTCAGCCCATTTTTTTAGTTGTTCTCACTTTTTAGACGGGACGTGTCATTTTGTGTTATGTTGAACCTCATGTTATAAATTACGATTTTTTTTTTTTTTTTTTTTATAAACGCAAAACAAACAAACTTGCTGACATTTTTGAAAAATTCTCCATTTTCTAAATTTGAAATCATCTCCTTTTCACGCCTCCTTTTTTGTTTTCATCAGTTTCAAAATTTATTAAATCAGCGATTTTCCAGATTTTCAAGGAGAATTTAAAATTTATTTTTTTGGGGATCATTTTTGTTTTATATATAATATGAGGTTCCCCCTACATATCAATATCTCATATCACCCCTCAAACTACTAAGCTTGTAGGAATTTTGTTAACCCTTTGAAAGATTAATAAATAAAACAAAATGGAGGAAATATTTAGACTGCTCTGATAGTGTCATTAATACTTTCATTCAGGCCTAAAATTTACACACTTACAAAATATAACAAAAAACCCATCTTATAATTTTTTATGCATTTTTTTTTTCCTGAGGACAGAGACACCAGACACGCGTATAATACTGATTGTATGGGAGAACAGCGAGTGCAGAAGAGGAGAAGGAGGAGGAGCATGTGGACTCCAGATGTCTCTCTGTGACTCTTCCAGTCTCTGTATCTCTGGTACAACCTGCTGATGTCTCTCTGTACAACCTGCTGAAGACTCTCTGTATCTCTGGTACAACCTGCTGATGTCTCTCTGTGACTCTTCCAGTCTCTGTATCTCTGGTACAACCTACTGATGTCTCTGTGACTCTTCCAGTCTCTGTATCTCTGGTACAACCTACTGATGTCTCTCTGTATCTCTGGTCCAACCTGCTGATGTCTCTGTGTGACTCTTCCAGTCTCTGTATCTCTGGTACAACCTACTGATGTCTCTGTGACTCTTCCAGTCTCTGTATCTCTGGTACAACCTACTGATGTCTCTCTGTATCTCTGGTACAACCTACTGATGTCTCTCTGTATCTCTGGTACAACCTGCTGATGTCTCTCTGTGACTCTTCCAGTCTCTGTATCTCTGGTACAACCTGCTGATGTCTCTGTGTGACTCCTCCAGTCTCTGTATCTCTGGTCCAACCTGCTGATGTCTCTGTGTGACTCTTCCAGTCTCTGTATCTCTGCTACAACCTGCTGATGTCTCTGTGTGACTCTTCCAGTCTCTGTATCTCTGGTACAACCTACTGATGTCTCTGTGTGACTCTTCCAGTCTCTGTATCTCTGGTACAACCTACTGATGTCTCTCTGTATCTCTGGTACAACCTACTGATGTCTCTCTGTATCTCTGGTACAACCTGCTGATGTCTCTCTGTATCTCTGGTACAACCTGCTGATGTCTCTGTGTGACTCTTCCAGTCTCTGTATCTCTGGTACAACCTGCTGATGTCTCTGTGTGACTCTTCCAGTCTCTGTATCTCTGGTACAACCTGCTGATGTCTCTCTGTATCCCTGGTACAACCTGCTGAAGTCTCTGTGTCTCTTCCAGTCTCTGTATCTCTGGTCCAACCTGCTGATGTCTCTGTGTGACTCTTCCAGTCTCTGTATCTCTGGTACAACCTGCTGATGTCTCTGTGACTCTTCCAGTCTCTGTATCTCTGGTACAACCTGCTGATGTCTCTGTGTGACTCTTCCAGTCTCTGTATCTCTGGTACAACCTGCTGATGTCTCTGTGTGACTCTTCCAGTCTCTGTATCTCTGGTACAATCTGCTGATGTCTCTCTGTATCTCTGGTACAACCTGCTGAAGTCTCTCTGTATTTCTGGTACAACCTGCTGATGTCTCTGTGTGACTCTTCCAGTCTCTGTATCTCTGGTACAACCTACTGATGTCTCTCTGTATCTCTGGTACAACCTGCTGATGTCTCTGTGTGACTCTTCCAGTCTCTGTATCTCTGGTACAACCTGCTGATGTCTCTCTGTATCTCTGGTACAACCTACTGATGTCTCTCTGTATCTCTGGTACAACCTACTGATGTCTCTCTGTGACTCTTCCAGTCTCTGTATCTCTGGTACAACCTGCTGATGTCTCTGTGTGACTCTTCCAGTCTCTGTATCTCTGGTACAACCTACTGATGTCTCTGTGTGACTCTTCCAGTGTCTGTATCTCTGGTACAACCTACTGATGTCTCTGTGTGACTCTTCCAGTCTCTGTATCTCTGCTACAACCTGCTGATGTATCTGTGTGACTCTTCCAGTCTCTGTATCTCTGGTACAACCTACTGATGTCTCTCTGTATCTCTGGTACAACCTGCTGATGTCTCTGTGTGACTCTTCCAGTCTCTGTATCTCTGGTACAATCTGCTGATGTCTCTCTGTATCTCTGGTACAAGCTGCTGATGTCTCTCTGTATCTCTGGTACAAGCTGCTGATGTCTCTGTGTAACTCTTCCAGTCTCTGTATCTCTGGTACAACCTGCTGATGTCTCTGTGTGACTCTTCCAGTCTCTGTATCTCTGGTACAACCTGCTGATGTCTCTGTGTGACTCTTCCAGTCTCTGTATCTCTGCTACAACCTGCCGATGTCTCTGTGACTCTTCCAGTCTCTGTATCTCTGGTACAACCTGCTGATGTCTCTCTGTATCTCTGGTACAACCTGCTGATGTCTCTCTGTATCTCTGGTACGAGCTGCTGATGTCTCTCTGTATCTCTGGTACAAGCTGCTGATGTCTCTGTGTAACTCTTCCAGTCTCTGTATCTCTGGTACAACCTGCTGATGTCTCTGTGTGACTCTTCCAGTCTCTGTATCTCTGGTACAACCTGCTGATGTCTCTCTGTATCTCTGGTACAACCTGCTGATGTCTCTCTGTATCTCTGGTACAACCTGCTGATGTCTCTCTGTATCTCTGGTACAACCTGCTGATGTCTCTGTGTGACTCTTCCAGTCTCTGTATCTCTGGTACAATCTGCTGATGTCTCTCTGTATCTCTGGTACAACCTGCTGAAGTCTCTCTGTATCTCTGGTACAACCTGCTGATGTCTCTCTGTATCTCTGGTACAATCTACTGATGTCTCTCTGTATTTCTGGTACAACCTGCTGATGTCTCTGTGTGACTCTTCCAGTCTCTGTATCTCTGCTACAACCTGCTGATGTCTCTGTGTGACTCTTCCAGTCTCTGTATCTCTGGTACAACCTGCTGATGTCTCTGTGTATCTCTGGTACAACCTGCTGATGTCTCTGTGTGACTCTTCCAGTCTCTGTATCTCTGGTACAACCTACTGATGTCTCTGTGTGACTCTTCCAGTCTCTGTATCTCTGCTACAACCTGCTGATGTCTCTGTGTGACTCTTCCAGGCTCTGTATCTCTGGTACAACCTACTGATGTCTCTCTGTATCTCTGGTACAACCTGCTGATGTCTCTCTGTGACTCTTCCAGTCTCTGTATCTCTGGTACAACCTGCTGATGTCTCTGTGTGACTCTTCCAGTCTCTGTATCTCTGGTACAACCTGCTGATGTCTCTGTGTGACCCTTCCAGTCTCTGTATCTCTGGTACAACCTACTGATGTCTCTCTGTATCTCTGGTACAACCTGCTGATGTCTCTCTGTATCTCTGGTAAAACCTGCTGATGTCTCTCTGTATCTCTGGTACAACCTGCTGATGTCTCTCTGTATCTCTGCTACAACCTACTGATGTCTCTGTGTGACTCTTCCAGTCTCTGTATCTCTGGTACAACCTACTGATGTCTCTCTGTATCTCTGGTACAACCTACTGATGTCTCTCTGTATCCCTGGTACAACCTGCTGAAGTCTCTGTGTCTCTTCCAGTCTCTGTATCTCTGGTCCAACCTGCTGATGTCTCTGTGTGACTCTTCCAGTCTCTGTATCTCTGGTACAACCTACTGATGTCTCTCTGTATCTCTGGTACAACCTTCTGATGTCTCTGTGTGACTCTTCCAGTCTCTGTATCTCTGGTACAACCTACTGATGTCTCTCTGTATCTCTGCTACAACCTGCTGATGTCTCTGTGTGACTCTTCCAGTCTCTGTATCTCTGGTACAACCTACTGATGTCTCTCTGTATCTCTGGTACAACCTGCTGATGTCTCTGTGTGACTCTTCCAGTCTCTGTATCTCTGGTACAACCTGCTGATGTCTCTCTGTATCTCTGGTACAACCTGCTGATGTCTCTGTGTGACTCTTCCAGTCTCTGTATCTCTGGTACAACCTGCTGAAGTCTCTCTGTATCTCTGGTACAACCTGCTGATGTCTCTCTGTATCTCTGGTACAACCTACTGATGTCTCTCTGTATTTCTGGTACAACCTGCTGATGTCTCTGTGTGACTCTTCCAGTCTCTGTATCTCTGGTACAACCTACTGATGTCTCTGTGTGACTCTTCCAGTCTCTGTATCTCTGCTACAACCTGCTGATGTCTCTGTGTGACTCTTCCAGTCTCTGTATCTCTGCTACAACCTGCTGATGTCTCTGTGTGACTCTTCCAGTCTCTGTATCTCTGCTACAACCTGCTGATGTCTCTGTGTGACTCTTCCAGTCTCTGTATCTCTGCTACAACCTGCTGATGTCTCTGTGTGACTCTTGCAGTCTCTGTATCTCTGGTACAACCTGCTGATGTCTCTGTGTGACTCTTCCAGTCTCTGTATCTCTGCTACAACCTGCTGATGTCTCTGTGTGACTCTTCCAGTCTCTGTATCTCTGGTACAACCTACTGATGTCTCTCTGTATCTCTGGTACAACCTGCTGATGTCTCTGTGTGACTCTTCCAGTCTCTGTATCTCTGGTACAACCTGCTGATGTCTCTCTGTATCTCTGGTACAACCTGCTGATGTCTCTGTGTGACTCTTCCAGTCTCTGTATCTCTGCTACAACCTGCTGATGTCTCTGTGTGACTCTTCCAGTCTCTGTATCTCTGGTACAACCTGCTGATGTCTCTCTGTATCTCTGGTACAACCTGCTGATGTCTCTGTGTGACTCTTCCAGTCTCTGTATCTCTGGTACAACCTGCTGATGTCTCTGTGTGACTCTTCCAGTCTCTGTATCTCTGGTACAACCTGCTGATGTCTCTGTGTATCTCTGGTACAACCTGCTGATGTCTCTCTGTATCTCTGGTACAACCTACTGATGTCTCTCTGTATCCCTGGTACAACCTGCTGAAGTCTCTGTGTCTCTTCCAGTCTCTGTATCTCTGGTCCAACCTGCTGATGTCTCTGTGTGACTCTTCCAGTCTCTGTATCTCTGGTACAACCTGCTGATGTCTCTCTGTATCTCTGGTACAACCTGCTGATGTCTCTCTGTATCTCTGGTACAACCTGCTGATGTCTCTGTGTGACTCTTCCAGTCTCTGTATCTCTGGTACAACCTGCTGAAGTCTCTCTGTATTTCTGGTACAACCTGCTGATGTCTCTGTGTGACTCTTCCAGTCTCTGTATCTCTGGTACAACCTGCTGAAGTCTCTCTGTATCTCTGGTACAATCTGCTGATGTCTCTCTGTATCTCTGGTACAACCTGCTGATGTCTCTCTGTATCTCTGGTACAACCTGCTGAAGTCTCTCTGTATCTCTGGTACAACCTGCTGATGTCTCTGTGTGACTCTTCCAGTCTCTGTATCTCTGGTACAATCTGCTGATGTCTCTCTGTATCTCTGGTACAACCTGCTGAAGTCTCTCTGTATCTCTGGTACAACCTGCTGATGTCTCTCTGTATCTCTGGTACAACCTGCTGATGTCTCTGTGTGACTCTTCCAGTCTCTGTATCTCTGGTACAACCTACTGATGTCTCTGTGTGACTCTTCCAGTCTCTGTATCTCTGCTACAACCTACTGATGTCTCTGTGTGACTCTTCCAGTCTCTGTATCTCTGCTACAACCTGCTGATGTCTCTGTGTGACTCTTCCAGTCTCTGTATCTCTGCTACAACCTGCTGATGTCTCTGTGTGACTCTTCCAGTCTCTGTATCTCTGGTACAACCTGCTGATGTCTCTCTGTATCTCTGGTACAACCTGCTGATGTCTCTGTGTGACTCTTCCAGTCTCTGTATCTCTGCTACAACCTGCTGATGTCTCTGTGTGACTCTTCCAGTCTCTGTATCTCTGGTACAACCTGCTGATGTCTCTCTGTATCTCTGGTACAACCTGCTGATGTCTCAGTGTGACTCTTCCAGTCTCTGTATCTCTGGTACAACCTGCTGATGTCTCTGTGTGACTCTTCCAGTCTCTGTATCTCTGGTACAACCTGCTGATGTCTCTGTGTATCTCTGGTACAACCTGCTGATGTCTCTCTGTATCTCTGGTACAACCTACTGATGTCTCTCTGTATCCCTGGTACAACCTGCTGAAGTCTCTGTTTCTCTTCCAGTCTCTGTATCTCTGGTCCAACCTGCTGATGTCTCTGTGTGACTCTTCCAGTCTCTGTATCTCTGGTACAACCTGCTGATGTCTCTCTGTATCTCTGGTACAACCTGCTGATGTCTCTGTGTGACTCTTCCAGTCTCTGTATCTCTGGTACAACCTACTGATGTCTCTCTGTATCTCTGGTACAACCTGCTGATGTCTCTCTGTATCTCTGGTACAACCTGCTGATGTCTCTGTGTGACTCTTCCAGTCTCTGTATCTCTGGTACAACCTACTGATGTCTCTCTGTATCTCTGGTACAACCTGCTGATGTCTCTGTGTGACTCTTCCAGTCTCTGTATCTCTGCTACAACCTGCTGATGTCTCTGTGTGACTCTTCCAGTCTCTGTATCTCTGGTACAACCTGCTGATGTCTCTGTGTGACTCTTCCAGTCTCTGTGTGACTCTTCCAGTCTCTGTATCTCTGCTACAACCTGCTGATGTCTCTGTGTGACTCTTCCAGTCTCTGTATCTCTGGTACAACCTACTGATGTCTCTCTGTATCTCTGGTACAACCTGCTGAAGTCTCTCTGTATCTCTGGTACAACCTGCTGATGTCTCTGTGTGACTCTTCCAGTCTCTGTATCTCTGGTACAACCTACTGATGTCTCTCTGTATCTCTGGTACAACCTACTGATGTCTCTCTGTATCTCTGGTACAAGCTGCTGATGTCTCTGTGTGACTCTTCCAGTCTATGTATCTCTGGTACAACCTGCTGATGTCTCTGTGTGACTCTTCCAGTCTCTGTATCTCTGGTACAATCTGCTGATGTCTCTGTGTGACTCTTCCAGTCTCTGTATCTCTGCTACAACCTGCCGATGTCTCTGTGACTCTTCCAGTCTCTGTATCTCTGGTACAACCTGCTGATGTCTCTGTGTGACTCTTCCAGTCTCTGTATCTCTGGTACAACTTGCTGATGTCTCTCTGTATCTCTGGTACAACCTGCTGATGTCTCTCTGTATCTTTGGTACAACCTGCTGATGTCTCTGTGTGACTCTTCCAGTCTCTGTATCTCTGGTACAACCTGCTGATGTCTCTGTGTGACTCTTCCAGTCTCTGTATCTCTGGTACAACCTGCTGATGTCTCTCTGTATCTCTGGTACAACCTGCTGATGTCTCTCTGTATCTCTGGTACAACCTGCTGATGTCTCTGTGTGACTCTTCCAGTCTCTGTATCTCTGGTACAACCTGCTGATGTCTCTCTGTATCTCTGGTACAACCTACTGATGTCTCTCTGTATCTCTGGTACAACCTGCTGATGTCTCTCTGTGACTCTTCCAGTCTCTGTATCTCTGGTACAACCTGCTGATGTCTCTCTGTGACTCTTCCAGTCTCTGTATCTCTGGTACAACCTGCTGATGTCTCTCTGTGACTCTTCCAGTCTCTGTATCTCTGGTACAATCTGCTGATGTCTCTCTGTATCTCTGGTACAACCTGCTGAAGTCTCTCTGTATCTCTGGTACAACCTACTGATGTCTCTCTGTATTTCTGGTACAACCTGCTGATGTCTCTGTGTGACTCTTCCAGTCTCTGTATCTCTGCTACAACCTACTGATGTCTCTGTGTGACTCTTCCAGTCTCTGTATCTCTGGTACAACCTACTGATGTCTCTCTGTATCTCTGCTACAACCTGCTGATGTCTCTGTGTGACTCTTCCAGTCTCTGTATCTCTGGTACAACCTACTGATGTCTCTCTGTATCTCTGGTACAACCTACTGATGTCTCTCTGTATCTCTGGTACAACCTACTGATGTCTCTCTGTATCTCTGGTACAAGCTGCTGATGTTTCTGTGTGACTCTTCCAGTCTCTGTATCTCTGGTACAACCTGCTGATGTCTCTGTGTGACTCTTCCAGTCTCTGTATCTCTGGTACAACCTGCTGATGTCTCTGTGTGACTCTTCCAGTCTCTGTATCTCTGGTACAACCTGCTGATGTCTCTCTATGACTCTTCCAGTCTCTGTATCTCTGGTACAACCTGCTGATGTCTCTCTATGACTCTTCCAGTCTCTGTATCTCTGGTACAACCTGCTGATGTCTCTCTATGACTCTTCCAGTCTCTGTATCTCTGGTACAACCTGCTGATGTCTGTGTGACTCTTCCAGTCTCTGTAGCTCTGCTACAACCTGCTGATGTCTCTCTGTGACTCCTCCAGTCTCTGTATCTCTGGTACAACCTGCTGATGTCTCTGTGACTCCTCCAGTCTCTGTATCTCTGGTACAACCTGCTGATGTCTCTCTATGACTCTTCCAGTCTCTGTATCTCTGGTACAACCTGCTGATGTCTCTCTGTGACTCTTCCAGTCTCTGTATCTCTGGTACAACCTGCTGATGTCTCTCTGTGACTCTTCCAGTCTCTGTATCTCTGGTACAACCTGCTGATGTCTCTCTGTGACTCTTCCAGTCTCTGTATCTCTGGTACAACCTGCTGATGTCTCTGTGTGACTCCTCCAGTCTCTGTATCTCTGGTACAACCTGCTGATGTCTCTGTGTGACTCCTCCAGTCTCTGTATCTCTGGTACAACCTGCTGATGTCTCTCTATGACTCTTCCAGTCTCTGTATCTCTGGTACAACCTGCTGATGTCTCTCTGTGACTCTTCCAGTCTCTGTATCTCTGGTACAACCTGCTGATGTCTCTCTGTGACTCTTCCAGTCTCTGTATCTCTGGTACAACCTGCTGATGTCTCTGTGTGACTCTTCCAGTCTCTGTATCTCTGGTACAACCTGCTGATGTCTCTGTGTGACTCTTCCAGTCTCTGTATCTCTGGTACAACCTGCTGATGTCTCTCTGTGACTCTTCCAGTCTCTGTATCTCTGGTACAACCTGCTGATGTCTCTGTGACTCTTCCAGTCTCTGTATCTCTGGTACAACCTGCTGATGTCTCTCTGTGACTCTTCCAGTCTCTGTATCTCTGGTACAATCTGCTGATGTCTCTGTGTGACTCTTCCAGTCTCTGTATCTCTGCTACAACCTGCTGATGTCTCTGTGTGACTCTTCCAGTCTCTGTATCTCTGGTACAACCTGCTGATGTCTCTCTGTATCTCTGGTACAACCTGCTGATGTCTCTGTGTGACTCTTCCAGTCTCTGTATCTCTGCTACAACCTGCTGATGTCTCTGTGTGACTCTTCCAGTCTCTGTATCTCTGGTACAACCTGCTGATGTCTCTCTGTATCTCTGGTACAACCTGCTGATGTCTCTGTGTGACTCTTCCAGTCTCTGTATCTCTGGTACAACCTGCTGATGTCTCTGTGTGACTCTTCCAGTCTCTGTATCTCTGGTACAACCTGCTGATGTCTCTGTGTATCTCTGGTACAACCTGCTGATGTCTCTCTGTATCTCTGGTACAACCTACTGATGTCTCTCTGTATCCCTGGTACAACCTGCTGAAGTCTCTGTGTCTCTTCCAGTCTCTGTATCTCTGGTCCAACCTGCTGATGTCTCTGTGTGACTCTTCCAGTCTCTGTATCTCTGGTACAACCTGCTGATGTCTCTCTGTATCTCTGGTACAACCTGCTGATGTCTCTCTGTATCTCTGGTACAACCTGCTGATGTCTCTGTGTGACTCTTCTAGTCTCTGTATCTCTGGTACAACCTGCTGAAGTCTCTCTGTATTTCTGGTACAACCTGCTGATGTCTCTGTGTGACTCTTCCAGTCTCTGTATCTCTGGTACAATCTGCTGATGTCTCTCTGTATCTCTGGTACAACCTGCTGAAGTCTCTCTGTATCTCTGGTACAACCTGCTGATGTCTCTCTGTATCTCTGGTACAACCTACTGATATCTCTCTGTATCTCTGGTACAACCTGCTGATGTCTCTGTGTGACTCTTCCAGTCTCTGTATCTCTGGTACAACCTACTGATGTCTCTGTGTGACTCTTCCAGTCTCTGTATCTCTGCTACAACCTACTGATGTCTCTGTGTGACTCTTCCAGTCTCTGTATCTCTGCTACAACCTGCTGATGTCTCTGTGTGACTCTTCCAGTCTCTGTATCTCTGCTACAACCTGCTGATGTCTCTGTGTGACTCTTCCAGTCTCTGTATCTCTGGTACAACCTGCTGATGTCTCTCTGTATCTCTGGTACAACCTGCTGATGTCTCTGTGTGACTCTTCCAGTCTCTGTATCTCTGCTACAACCTGCTGATGTCTCTGTGTGACTCTTCCAGTCTCTGTATCTCTGGTACAACCTGCTGATGTCTCTCTGTATCTCTGGTACAACCTGCTGATGTCTCTGTGTGACTCTTCCAGTCTCTGTATCTCTGGTACAACCTGCTGATGTCTCTGTGTGACTCTTCCAGTCTCTGTATCTCTGGTACAACCTGCTGATGTCTCTGTGTATCTCTGGTACAACCTGCTGATGTCTCTCTGTATCTCTGGTACAACCTACTGATGTCTCTCTGTATCCCTGGTACAACCTGCTGAAGTCTCTGTTTCTCTTCCAGTCTCTGTATCTCTGGTCCAACCTGCTGATGTCTCTGTGTGACTCTTCCAGTCTCTGTATCTCTGGTACAACCTGCTGATGTCTCTCTGTATCTCTGGTACAACCTGCTGATGTCTCTGTGTGACTCTTCCAGTCTCTGTATCTCTGGTACAACCTACTGATGTCTCTCTGTATCTCTGGTACAACCTGCTGATGTCTCTGTGTGACTCTTCCAGTCTCTGTATCTCTGCTACAACCTGCTGATGTCTCTGTGTGACTCTTCCAGTCTCTGTATCTCTGGTACAACCTGCTGATGTCTCTGTGTGACTCTTCCAGTCTCTGTGTGACTCTTCCAGTCTCTGTATCTCTGCTACAACCTGCTGATGTCTCTGTGTGACTCTTCCAGTCTCTGTATCTCTGGTACAACCTACTGATGTCTCTCTGTATCTCTGGTACAACCTGCTGAAGTCTCTCTGTATCTCTGGTACAACCTGCTGATGTCTCTGTGTGACTCTTCCAGTCTCTGTATCTCTGGTACAACCTACTGATGTCTCTCTGTATCTCTGGTACAACCTACTGATGTCTCTCTGTATCTCTGGTACAACCTACTGATGTCTCTCTGTATCTCTGGTACAACCTGCTGATGTCTCTGTGTGACTCTTCCAGTCTCTGTATCTCTGGTACAACCTGCTGATGTCTCTCTGTGACTCTTCCAGTCTCTGTATCTCTGGTACAACCTGCTGATGTCTCTCTGTGACTCTTCCAGTCTCTGTATCTCTGGTACAATCTGCTGATGTCTCTCTGTATCTCTGGTACAACCTGCTGAAGTCTCTCTGTATCTCTGGTACAACCTACTGATGTCTCTCTGTATTTCTGGTACAACCTGCTGATGTCTCTGTGTGACTCTTCCAGTCTCTGCATCTCTGGTACAACCTACTGATGTCTCTGTGTGACTCTTCCAGTCTCTGTATCTCTGGTACAACCTACTGATGTCTCTCTGTATCTCTGCTACAACCTGCTGATGTCTCTGTGTGACTCTTCCAGTCTCTGTATCTCTGGTACAACCTACTGATGTCTCTCTGTATCTCTGGTACAAGCTGCTGATGTTTCTGTGTGACTCTTCCAGTCTCTGTATCTCTGGTACAACCTGCTGATGTCTCTGTGTGACTCTTCCAGTCTCTGTATCTCTGGTACAACCTGCTGATGTCTCTGTGTGACTCTTCCAGTCTCTGTATCTCTGGTACAACCTGCTGATGTCTCTCTATGACTCTTCCAGTCTCTGTATCTCTGGTACAACCTGCTGATGTCTCTCTATGACTCTTCCAGTCTCTGTATCTCTGGTACAACCTGCTGATGTCTCTCTATGACTCTTCCAGTCTCTGTATCTCTGGTACAACCTGCTGATGTCTCTGTGACTCTTCCAGTCTCTGTAGCTCTGCTACAACCTGCTGATGTCTCTCTGTGACTCCTCCAGTCTCTGTATCTCTGGTACAACCTGCTGATGTCTCTGTGACTCCTCCAGTCTCTGTATCTCTGGTACAACCTGCTGATGTCTCTCTATGACTCTTCCAGTCTCTGTATCTCTGGTACAACCTGCTGATGTCTCTCTGTGACTCTTCCAGTCTCTGTATCTCTGGTACAACCTGCTGATGTCTCTCTGTGACTCTTCCAGTCTCTGTATCTCTGGTACAACCTGCTGATGTCTCTCTGTGACTCTTCCAGTCTCTGTATCTCTGGTACAACCTGCTGATGTCTCTGTGTGACTCCTCCAGTCTCTGTATCTCTGGTACAACCTGCTGATGTCTCTGTGTGACTCCTCCAGTCTCTGTATCTCTGGTACAACCTGCTGATGTCTCTGTGTGACTCTTCCAGTCTCTGTATCTCTGCTACAACCTGCTGATGTCTCTCTATGACTCTTCCAGTCTCTGTATCTCTGGTACAACCTGCTGATGTCTCTCTGTGACTCTTCCAGTCTCTGTATCTCTGGTACAACCTGCTGATGTCTCTCTGTGACTCTTCCAGTCTCTGTATCTCTGGTACAACCTGCTGATGTCTCTGTGTGACTCTTCCAGTCTCTGTATCTCTGGTACAACCTGCTGATGTCTCTGTGTGACTCTTCCAGTCTCTGTATCTCTGGTACAACCTGCTGATGTCTCTCTGTGACTCTTCCAGTCTCTGTATCTCTGGTACAACCTGCTGATGTCTCTCTGTGACTCTTCCAGTCTCTGTATCTCTGGTACAATCTGCTGATGTCTCTGTGTGACTCTTCCAGTCTCTGTATCTCTGCTACAACCTGCTGATGTCTCTGTGTGACTCTTCCAGTCTCTGTATCTCTGGTACAACCTGCTGATGTCTCTCTGTATCTCTGGTACAACCTGCTGATGTCTCTGTGTGACTCTTCCAGTCTCTGTATCTCTGCTACAACCTGCTGATGTCTCTGTGTGACTCTTCCAGTCTCTGTATCTCTGGTACAACCTGCTGATGTCTCTCTGTATCTCTGGTACAACCTGCTGATGTCTCTGTGTGACTCTTCCAGTCTCTGTATCTCTGGTACAACCTGCTGATGTCTCTGTGTGACTCTTCCAGTCTCTGTATCTCTGGTACAACCTGCTGATGTCTCTGTGTATCTCTGGTACAACCTGCTGATGTCTCTCTGTATCTCTGGTACAACCTACTGATGTCTCTCTGTATCCCTGGTACAACCTGCTGAAGTCTCTGTGTCTCTTCCAGTCTCTGTATCTCTGGTCCAACCTGCTGATGTCTCTGTGTGACTCTTCCAGTCTCTGTATCTCTGGTACAACCTGCTGATGTCTCTCTGTATCTCTGGTACAACCTGCTGAAGTCTCTCTGTATTTCTGGTACAACCTGCTGATGTCTCTGTGTGACTCTTCCAGTCTCTGTATCTCTGGTACAACCTGCTGAAGTCTCTCTGTATCTCTGGTACAACCTGCTGATGTCTCTCTGTATCTCTGGTACAACCTGCTGAAGTCTCTCTGTATCTCTGGTACAACCTGCTGATGTCTCTGTGTGACTCTTCCAGTCTCTGTATCTCTGGTACAATCTGCTGATGTCTCTCTGTATCTCTGGTACAACCTGCTGAAGTCTCTCTGTATCTCTGGTACAACCTGCTGATGTCTCTGTGTGACTCTTCCAGTCTCTGTATCTCTGGTACAATCTGCTGATGTCTCTCTGTATCTCTGGTACAACCTGCTGATGTCTCTCTGTATCTCTGGTACAACCTACTGATGTCTCTCTGTATCTCTGGTACAACCTGCTGATGTCTCTGTGTGACTCTTCCAGTCTCTGTATCTCTGGTACAACCTACTGATGTCTCTGTGTGACTCTTCCAGTCTCTGTATCTCTGCTACAACCTACTGATGTCTCTGTGTGACTCTTCCAGTCTCTGTATCTCTGCTACAACCTGCTGATGTCTCTGTGTGACTCTTCCAGTCTCTGTATCTCTGCTACAACCTGCTGATGTCTCTGTGTGACTCTTCCAGTCTCTGTATCTCTGGTACAACCTGCTGATGTCTCTCTGTATCTCTGGTACAACCTGCTGATGTCTCTGTGTGACTCTTCCAGTCTCTGTATCTCTGCTACAACCTGCTGATGTCTCTGTGTGACTCTTCCAGTCTCTGTATCTCTGGTACAACCTGCTGATGTCTCTCTGTATCTCTGGTACAACCTGCTGATGTCTCTGTGTGACTCTTCCAGTCTCTGTATCTCTGGTACAACCTGCTGATGTCTCTGTGTGACTCTTCCAGTCTCTGTATCTCTGGTACAACCTGCTGATGTCTCTGTGTATCTCTGGTACAACCTGCTGATGTCTCTCTGTATCCCTGGTACAACCTGCTGAAGTCTCTGTTTCTCTTCCAGTCTCTGTATCTCTGGTCCAACCTGCTGATGTCTCTGTGTGACTCTTCCAGTCTCTGTATCTCTGGTACAACCTGCTGATGTCTCTCTGTATCTCTGGTACAACCTGCTGATGTCTCTGTGTGACTCTTCCAGTCTCTGTATCTCTGGTACAACCTACTGATGTCTCTCTGTATCTCTGGTACAACCTGCTGATGTCTCTGTGTGACTCTTCCAGTCTCTGTATCTCTGCTACAACCTGCTGATGTCTCTGTGTGACTCTTCCAGTCTCTATATCTCTGGTACAACCTGCTGATGTCTCTGTGTGACTCTTCCAGTCTCTGTGTGACTCTTCCAGTCTCTGTATCTCTGCTACAACCTGCTGATGTCTCTGTGTGACTCTTCCAGTCTCTGTATCTCTGGTACAACCTACTGATGTCTCTCTGTATCTCTGGTACAACCTGCTGAAGTCTCTCTGTATCTCTGGTACAACCTGCTGATGTCTCTGTGTGACTCTTCCAGTCTCTGTATCTCTGGTACAACCTACTGATGTCTCTCTGTATCTCTGGTACAACCTACTGATGTCTCTCTGTATCTCTGGTACAACCTACTGATGTCTCTCTGTATCTCTGGTACAACCTGCTGATGTCTCTGTGTGACTCTTCCAGTCTCTGTATCTCTGGTACAACCTGCTGATGTCTCTCTGTGACTCTTCCAGTCTCTGTATCTCTGGTACAACCTGCTGATGTCTCTCTGTGACTCTTCCAGTCTCTGTATCTCTGGTACAATCTGCTGATGTCTCTCTGTATCTCTGGTACAACCTGCTGAAGTCTCTCTGTATCTCTGGTACAACCTACTGATGTCTCTCTGTATTTCTGGTACAACCTGCTGATGTCTCTGTGTGACTCTTCCAGTCTCTGTATCTCTGGTACAACCTACTGATGTCTCTGTGTGACTCTTCCAGTCTCTGTATCTCTGGTACAACCTACTGATGTCTCTCTGTATCTCTGCTACAACCTGCTGATGTCTCTGTGTGACTCTTCCAGTCTCTGTATCTCTGGTACAACCTACTGATGTCTCTCTGTATCTCTGGTACAACCTACTGATGTCTCTCTGTATCTCTGGTACAAGCTGCTGATGTTTCTGTGTGACTCTTCCAGTCTCTGTATCTCTGGTACAACCTGCTGATGTCTCTGTGTGACTCTTCCAGTCTCTGTATCTCTGGTACAACCTGCTGATGTCTCTGTGTGACTCTTCCAGTCTCTGTATCTCTGGTACAACCTGCTGATGTCTCTCTATGACTCTTCCAGTCTCTGTATCTCTGGTACAACCTGCTGATGTCTCTCTATGACTCTTCCAGTCTCTGTATCTCTGGTACAACCTGCTGATGTCTCTCTATGACTCTTCCAGTCTCTGTATCTCTGGTACAACCTGCTGATGTCTCTGTGACTCTTCCAGTCTCTGTAGCTCTGCTACAACCTGCTGATGTCTCTCTGTGACTCCTCCAGTCTCTGTATCTCTGGTACAACCTGCTGATGTCTCTGTGACTCCTCCAGTCTCTGTATCTCTGGTACAACCTGCTGATGTCTCTCTATGACTCTTCCAGTCTCTGTATCTCTGGTACAACCTGCTGATGTCTCTCTGTGACTCTTCCAGTCTCTGTATCTCTGGTACAACCTGCTGATGTCTCTCTGTGACTCTTCCAGTCTCTGTATCTCTGGTACAACCTGCTGATGTCTCTCTGTGACTCTTCCAGTCTCTGTATCTCTGGTACAACCTGCTGATGTCTCTGTGTGACTCCTCCAGTCTCTGTATCTCTGGTACAACCTGCTGATGTCTCTGTGTGACTCCTCCAGTCTCTGTATCTCTGGTACAACCTGCTGATGTCTCTGTGTGACTCTTCCAGTCTCTGTATCTCTGCTACAACCTGCTGATGTCTCTCTATGACTCTTCCAGTCTCTGTATCTCTGGTACAACCTGCTGATGTCTCTCTGTGACTCTTCCAGTCTCTGTATCTCTGGTACAACCTGCTGATGTCTCTCTGTGACTCTTCCAGTCTCTGTATCTCTGGTACAACCTGCTGATGTCTCTGTGTGACTCTTCCAGTCTCTGTATCTCTGGTACAACCTGCTGATGTCTCTCTATGACTCTTCCAGTCTCTGTATCTCTGGTACAACCTGCTGATGTCTCTCTGTGACTCTTCCAGTCTCTGTATCTCTGGTACAACCTGCTGATGTCTCTCTGTGACTCTTCCAGTCTCTGTATCTCTGGTACAACCTGCTGATGTCTCTGTGTGACTCTTCCAGTCTCTGTATCTCTGGTACAACCTGCTGATGTCTCTGTGTGACTCTTCCAGTCTCTGTATCTCTGGTACAATCTGCTGATGTCTCTGTGTGACTCTTCCAGTCTCTGTATCTCTGCTACAACCTGCTGATGTCTCTGTGTGACTCTTCCAGTCTCTGTATCTCTGGTACAACCTGCTGATGTCTCTCTGTATCTCTGGTACAACCTGCTGATGTCTCTGTGTGACTCTTCCAGTCTCTGTATCTCTGCTACAACCTGCTGATGTCTCTGTGTGACTCTTCCAGTCTCTGTATCTCTGGTACAACCTGCTGATGTCTCTCTGTATCTCTGGTACAACCTGCTGATGTCTCTGTGTGACTCTTCCAGTCTCTGTATCTCTGGTACAACCTGCTGATGTCTCTGTGTGACTCTTCCAGTCTCTGTATCTCTGGTACAACCTGCTGATGTCTCTGTGTATCTCTGGTACAACCTGCTGATGTCTCTCTGTATCTCTGGTACAACCTACTGATGTCTCTCTGTATCCCTGGTACAACCTGCTGAAGTCTCTGTGTCTCTTCCAGTCTCTGTATCTCTGGTCCAACCTGCTGATGTCTCTGTGTGACTCTTCCAGTCTCTGTATCTCTGGTACAACCTGCTGATGTCTCTCTGTATCTCTGGTACAACCTGCTGATGTCTCTCTGTATCTCTGGTACAACCTGCTGATGTCTCTGTGTGACTCTTCCAGTCTCTGTATCTCTGGTACAACCTGCTGAAGTCTCTCTGTATTTCTGGTACAACCTGCTGATGTCTCTGTGTGACTCTTCCAGTCTCTGTATCTCTGGTACAACCTGCTGAAGTCTCTCTGTATCTCTGGTACAACCTGCTGATGTCTCTCTGTATCTCTGGTACAACCTGCTGATGTCTCTCTGTATCTCTGGTACAACCTGCTGAAGTCTCTCTGTATCTCTGGTACAACCTGCTGATGTCTCTGTGTGACTCTTCCAGTCTCTGTATCTCTGGTACAATCTGCTGATGTCTCTCTGTATCTCTGGTACAACCTGCTGAAGTCTCTCTGTATCTCTGGTACAACCTGCTGATGTCTCTCTGTATCTCTGGTACAACCTACTGATGTCTCTCTGTATCTCTGGTACAACCTGCTGATGTCTCTGTGTGACTCTTCCAGTCTCTGTATCTCTGGTACAACCTACTGATGTCTCTGTGTGACTCTTCCAGTCTCTGTATCTCTGCTACAACCTACTGATGTCTCTGTGTGACTCTTCCAGTCTCTGTATCTCTGCTACAACCTGCTGATGTCTCTGTGTGACTCTTCCAGTCTCTGTATCTCTGCTACAACCTGCTGATGTCTCTGTGTGACTCTTCCAGTCTCTGTATCTCTGGTACAACCTGCTGATGTCTCTCTGTATCTCTGGTACAACCTGCTGATGTCTCTGTGTGACTCTTCCAGTCTCTGTATCTCTGCTACAACCTGCTGATGTCTCTGTGTGACTCTTCCAGTCTCTGTATCTCTGGTACAACCTGCTGATGTCTCTCTGTATCTCTGGTACAACCTGCTGATGTCTCTGTGTGACTCTTCCAGTCTCTGTATCTCTGGTACAACCTGCTGATGTCTCTGTGTGACTCTTCCAGTCTCTGTATCTCTGGTACAACCTGCTGATGTCTCTGTGTATCTCTGGTACAACCTGCTGATGTCTCTCTGTATCTCTGGTACAACCTACTGATGTCTCTCTGTATCCCTGGTACAACCTGCTGAAGTCTCTGTTTCTCTTCCAGTCTCTGTATCTCTGGTCCAACCTGCTGATGTCTCTGTGTGACTCTTCCAGTCTCTGTATCTCTGGTACAACCTGCTGATGTCTCTCTGTATCTCTGGTACAACCTGCTGATGTCTCTGTGTGACTCTTCCAGTCTCTGTATCTCTGGTACAACCTGCTGAAGTCTCTCTGTATTTCTGGTACAACCTGCTGATGTCTCTGTGTGACTCTTCCAGTCTCTGTATCTCTGGTACAACCTGCTGAAGTCTCTCTGTATCTCTGGTACAACCTGCTGATGTCTCTGTGTGACTCTTCCAGTCTCTGTATCTCTGGTACAACCTGCTGATGTCTCTGTGTATCTCTGGTACAACCTGCTGATGTCTCTCTGTATCTCTGGTACAACCTGCTGAAGTCTCTCTGTATCTCTGGTACAACCTGCTGATGTCTCTGTGTGACTCTTCCAGTCTCTGTATCTCTGGTACAACCTGCTGATGTCTCTCTGTATTTCTGGTACAACCTGCTGATGTCTCTGTGTGACTCTTCCAGTCTCTGTATCTCTGCTACAACCTACTGATGTCTCTGTGTGACTCTTCCAGTCTCTGTATCTCTGCTACAACCTGCTGATGTCTCTGTGTGACTCTTCCAGTCTCTGTATCTCTGGTACAACCTGCTGATGTCTCTGTGTATCTCTGGTACAACCTGTTGAAGTCTCTCTGTATCTCTGGTACAACCTGCTGATGTCTCTGTGTGACTCTTCCAGTCTCTGTATCTCTGGTACAACCTACTGATGTCTCTCTGTATCTCTGATACAACCTGCTGATGTCTCTGTGTGACTCTTCCAGTCTCTGTATCTCTGGTACAATCTGCTGATGTCTCTCTGTATCTCTGGTACAACCTACTGATGTCTCTCTGTATTTCTGGTACAACCTGCTGATGTCTCTGTGTGACTCTTCCAGTCTCTGTATCTCTGGTACAACCTGGTGATGTCTCTGTGTGACTCTTCCAGTCTCTGTATCTCTGGTACAACCTACTGATGTCTCTGTGTGACTCTTCCAGTCTCTGTATCTCTGCTACAACCTGCTGATGTCTCTGTGTGACTCTTCCAGTCTCTGTATCTCTGGTACAACCTACTGATGTCTCTCTGTATCTCTGGTACAACCTACTGATGTCTCTCTGTATCTCTGGTACAAGCTGCTGATGTCTCTGTGTGACTCTTCCAGTCTCTGTATCTCTGGTACAACCTGCTGATGTCTCTGTGTGACTCTTCCAGTCTCTGTATCTCTGGTACAATCTGCTGATGTCTCTGTGTGACTCTTCCAGTCTCTGTATCTCTGCTACAACCTGCCGATGTCTCTGTGACTCTTCCAGTCTCTGTATCTCTGGTACAACCTGCTGATGTCTCTGTGTGACTCTTCCAGTCTCTGTATCTCTGGTACAACCTGCTGATGTCTCTCTGTATCTCTGGTACAACCTGCTGATGTCTCTCTGTATCTCTGGTACAACCTGCTGATGTCTCTGTGTGACTCTTCCAGTCTCTGTATCTCTGGTACAACCTGCTGATGTCTCTGTGTGACTCTTCCAGTCTCTGTATCTCTGGTACAACCTGCTGATGTCTCTCTGTATCTCTGGTACAACCTGCTGATGTCTCTCTGTATCTCTGGTACAACCTGCTGATGTCTCTGTGTGACTCTTCCAGTCTCTGTATCTCTGGTACAACCTACTGATGTCTCTCTGTATCTCTGGTACAACCTGCTGATGTCTCTGTGTGACTCTTCCAGTCTCTGTATCTCTGCTACAACCTGCTGATGTCTCTGTGTGACTCTTCCAGTCTCTGTATCTCTGGTACAACCTGCTGATGTCTCTGTGTGACTCTTCCAGTCTCTGTGTGACTCTTCCAGTCTCTGTATCTCTGCTACAACCTGCTGATGTCTCTGTGTGACTCTTCCAGTCTCTGTATCTCTGGTACAACCTACTGATGTCTCTCTGTATCTCTGGTACAACCTACTGATGTCTCTCTGTATCTCTGGTACAACCTACTGATGTCTCTCTGTATCTCTGGTACAACCTACTGATGTCTCTCTGTATCTCTGGTACAACCTACTGATGTCTCTCTGTATCTCTGGTACAACCTACTGATGTCTCTCTGTATCTCTGGTACAACCTGCTGATGTCTCTCTGTGACTCTTCCAGTCTCTGTATCTCTGGTACAACCTGCTGATGTCTCTCTGTGACTCTTCCAGTCTCTGTATCTCTGGTACAATCTGCTGATGTCTCTCTGTATCTCTGGTACAACCTGCTGAAGTCTCTCTGTATCTCTGGTACAATCTGCTGATGTCTCTCTGTATCTCTGGTACAACCTGCTGATGTCTCTGTGTGACTCTTCCAGTCTCTGTATCTCTGGTACAACCTGCTGATGTCTCTGTGTGACTCTTCCAGTCTCTGTATCTCTGGTACAACCTACTGATGTCTCTCTGTATTTCTGGTACAACCTGCTGATGTCTCTGTGTGACTCTTCCAGTCTCTGTATCTCTGGTACAACCTACTGATGTCTCTGTGTGACTCTTCCAGTCTCTGTATCTCTGGTACAACCTACTGATGTCTCTCTGTATCTCTGCTACAACCTGCTGATGTCTCTGTGTGACTCTTCCAGTCTCTGTATCTCTGGTACAACCTACTGATGTCTCTCTGTATCTCTGGTACAACCTACTGATGTCTCTCTGTATCTCTGGTACAACCTACTGATGTCTCTCTGTATCTCTGGTACAAGCTGCTGATGTTTCTGTGTGACTCTTCCAGTCTCTGTATCTCTGGTACAACCTGCTGATGTCTCTGTGTGACTCTTCCAGTCTCTGTATCTCTGGTACAACCTGCTGATGTCTCTGTGTGACTCTTCCAGTCTCTGTATCTCTGGTACAACCTGCTGATGTCTCTCTATGACTCTTCCAGTCTCTGTATCTCTGGTACAACCTGCTGATGTCTCTCTATGACTCTTCCAGTCTCTGTATCTCTGGTACAACCTGCTGATGTCTCTCTATGACTCTTCCAGTCTCTGTATCTCTTGTACAACCTGCTGATGTCTCTGTGACTCTTCCAGTCTCTGTATCTCTGGTACAACCTGCTGATGTCTCTGTGACTCTTCCAGTCTCTGTATCTCTGGTACAACCTGCTGATGTCTCTCTGTGACTCTTCCAGTCTCTGTATCTCTGGTACAACCTGCTGATGTCTCTGTGACTCTTCCAGTCTCTGTAGCTCTGCTACAACCTGCTGATGTCTCTCTGTGACTCCTCCAGTCTCTGTATCTCTGGTACAACCTGCTGATGTCTCTCTGTGACTCCTCCAGTCTCTGTATCTCTGGTACAACCTGCTGATGTCTCTGTGACTCCTCCAGTCTCTGTATCTCTGGTACAACCTGCTGATGTCTCTCTATGACTCTTCCAGTCTCTGTATCTCTGGTACAACCTGCTGATGTCTCTCTGTGACTCTTCCAGTCTCTGTATCTCTGGTACAACCTGCTGATGTCTCTCTGTGACTCTTCCAGTCTCTGTATCTCTGGTACAACCTGCTGATGTCTCTCTGTGACTCTTCCAGTCTCTGTATCTCTGGTACAACCTGCTGATGTCTCTGTGTGACTCCTCCAGTCTCTGTATCTCTGGTACAACCTGCTGATGTCTCTGTGTGACTCCTCCAGTCTCTGTATCTCTGGTACAACCTGCTGATGTCTCTGTGTGACTCTTCCAGTCTCTGTATCTCTGCTACAACCTGCTGATGTCTCTCTATGACTCTTCCAGTCTCTGTATCTCTGGTACAACCTGCTGATGTCTCTCTGTGACTCTTCCAGTCTCTGTATCTCTGGTACAACCTGCTGATGTCTCTCTGTGACTCTTCCAGTCTCTGTATCTCTGGTACAACCTGCTGATGTCTCTGTGTGACTCTTCCAGTCTCTGTATCTCTGGTACAACCTGCTGATGTCTCTGTGTGACTCTTCCAGTCTCTGTATCTCTGGTACAACCTGCTGATGTCTCTCTGTGACTCTTCCAGTCTCTGTATCTCTGGTACAACCTGCTGATGTCTCTCTGTGACTCTTCCAGTCTCTGTATCTCTGGTACAATCTGCTGATGTCTCTGTGTGACTCTTCCAGTCTCTGTATCTCTGCTACAACCTGCTGATGTCTCTGTGTGACTCTTCCAGTCTCTGTATCTCTGCTACAACCTGCTGATGTCTCTCTGTATCTCTGGTACAACCTGCTGATGTCTCTGTGTGACTCTTCCAGTCTCTGTATCTCTGCTACAACCTGCTGATGTCTCTGTGTGACTCTTCCAGTCTCTGTATCTCTGGTACAACCTGCTGATGTCTCTCTGTATCTCTGGTACAACCTGCTGATGTCTCTGTGTGACTCTTCCAGTCTCTGTATCTCTGGTACAACCTGCTGATGTCTCTGTGTATCTCTGGTACAACCTGCTGATGTCTCTCTGTATCTCTGGTACAACCTACTGATGTCTCTCTGTATCCCTGGTACAACCTGCTGAAGTCTCTGTGTCTCTTCCAGTCTCTGTATCTCTGGTCCAACCTGCTGATGTCTCTGTGTGACTCTTCCAGTCTCTGTATCTCTGGTACAACCTGCTGATGTCTCTCTGTATCTCTGGTACAACCTGCTGATGTCTCTCTGTATCTCTGGTACAACCTGCTGATGTCTCTGTGTGACTCTTCCAGTCTCTGTATCTCTGGTACAACCTGCTGAAGTCTCTCTGTATTTCTGGTACAACCTGCTGATGTCTCTCTGTATCTCTGGTACAACCTGCTGATGTCTCTCTGTATCTCTGGTACAACCTGCTGATGTCTCTCTGTATCTCTGGTACAACCTGCTGATGTCTCTGTGTGACTCTTCCAGTCTCTGTATCTCTGGTACAATCTGCTGATGTCTCTCTGTATCTCTGGTACAACCTGCTGAAGTCTCTCTGTATCTCTGGTACAACCTGCTGATGTCTCTCTGTATCTCTGGTACAACCTACTGATGTCTCTCTGTATCTCTGGTACAACCTGCTGATGTCTCTGTGTGACTCTTCCAGTCTCTGTATCTCTGGTACAACCTACTGATGTCTCTGTGTGACTCTTCCAGTCTCTGTATCTCTGCTACAACCTACTGATGTCTCTGTGTGACTCTTCCAGTCTCTGTATCTCTGCTACAACCTGCTGATGTCTCTGTGTGACTCTTCCAGTCTCTGTATCTCTGCTACAACCTGCTGATGTCTCTGTGTGACTCTTCCAGTCTCTGTATCTCTGGTACAACCTGCTGATGTCTCTCTGTATCTCTGTTACAACCTGCTGATGTCTCTGTGTGACTCTTCCAGTCTCTGTATCTCTGCTACAACCTGCTGATGTCTCTGTGTGACTCTTCCAGTCTCTGTATCTCTGGTACAACCTGCTGATGTCTCTCTGTATCTCTGGTACAACCTGCTGATGTCTCTGTGTGACTCTTCCAGTCTCTGTATCTCTGGTACAACCTGCTGATGTCTCTGTGTGACTCTTCCAGTCTCTGAATCTCTGGTACAACCTGCTGATGTCTCTGTGTATCTCTGGTACAACCTGCTGATGTCTCTGTGTGACTCTTCCAGTCTCTGTATCTCTGGTACAACCTGCTGATGTCTCTGTGTATCTCTGGTACAACCTGCTGATGTCTCTCTGTATCCCTGGTACAACCTGCTGAAGTCTCTGTTTCTCTTCCAGTCTCTGTATCTCTGGTCCAACCTGCTGATGTCTCTGTGTGACTCTTCCAGTCTCTGTATCTCTGGTACAACCTGCTGATGTCTCTCTGTATCTCTGGTACAACCTGCTGATGTCTCTCTGTATCTCTGGTACAACCTGCTGATGTCTCTGTGTGACTCTTCCAGTCTCTGTATCTCTGGTACAACCTGCTGAAGTCTCTCTGTATTTCTGGTACAACCTGCTGATGTCTCTGTGTGACTCTTCCAGTCTCTGTATCTCTGGTACAACCTACTGATGTCTCTCTGTATCTCTGGTACAACCTGCTGATGTCTCTGTGTGACTCTTCCAGTCTCTGTATCTCTGGTACAATCTGCTGATGTCTCTCTGTATCTCTGGTACAACCTGCTGAAGTCTCTCTGTATCTCTGGTACAACCTGCTGAAGTCTCTCTGTATCTCTGGTACAACCTGCTGATGTCTCTCTGTATTTCTGGTACAACCTGCTGATGTCTCTGTGTGACTCTTCCAGTCTCTGTATGTCTGGTACAACCTACTGATGTCTCTGTGTGACTCTTCCAGTCTCTGTATCTCTGCTACAACCTGCTGATGTCTCTGTGTGACTCTTCCAGTCTCTGTATCTCTGGTACAACCTACTGATGTCTCTCTGTATCTCTGGTACAACCTGTTGAAGTCTCTCTGTATCTCTGGTACAACCTGCTGATGTCTCTGTGTGACTCTTCCAGTCTCTGTATCTCTGGTACAACCTACTGATGTCTCTCTGTATCTCTGATACAACCTGCTGATGTCTCTGTGTGACTCTTCCAGTCTCTGTATCTCTGGTACAATCTGCTGATGTCTCTCTGTATCTCTGGTACAACCTACTGATGTCTCTCTGTATTTCTGGTACAACCTGCTGATGTCTCTGTGTGACTCTTCCAGTCTCTGTATCTCTGGTACATCCTACTGATGTCTCTGTGTGACTCTTCCAGTCTCTGTATCTCTGGTACAACCTACTGATGTCTCTGTGTGACTCTTCCAGTCTCTGTATCTCTGCTACAACCTGCTGATGTCTCTGTGTGACTCTTCCAGTCTCTGTATCTCTGGTACAACCTACTGATGTCTCTCTGTATCTCTGGTACAACCTACTGATGTCTCTCTGTATCTCTGGTACAACCTGCTGATGTCTCTGTGTGACTCTTCCAGTCTCTGTATCTCTGGTACAAGCTGCTGATGTCTCTGTGTGACTCTTCCAGTCTCTGTATCTCTGGTACAACCTGCTGATGTCTCTGTGTGACTCTTCCAGTCTCTGTATCTCTGGTACAATCTGCTGATGTCTCTGTGTGACTCTTCCAGTCTCTGTATCTCTGCTACAACCTGCCGATGTCTCTGTGACTCTTCCAGTCTCTGTATCTCTGGTACAACCTGCTGATGTCTCTGTGTGACTCTTCCAGTCTCTGTATCTCTGGTACAACCTGCTGATGTCTCTCTGTATCTCTGGTACAACCTGCTGATGTCTCTCTGTATCTCTGGTACAACCTGCTGATGTCTCTGTGTGACTCTTCCAGTCTCTGTATCTCTGCTACAACCTGCTGATGTCTCTGTGTGACTCTTCCAGTCTCTGTATCTCTGGTACAACCTGCTGATGTCTCTGTGTGACTCTTCCAGTCTCTGTGTGACTCTTCCAGTCTCTGTATCTCTGCTACAACCTGCTGATGTCTCTGTGTGACTCTTCCAGTCTCTGTATCTCTGGTACAACCTACTGATGTCTCTCTGTATCTCTGGTACAACCTGTTGAAGTCTCTCTGTATCTCTGGTACAAGCTGCTGATGTCTCTCTGTATCTCTGGTACAACCTGCTGAAGTCTCTCTGTATCTCTGGTACAACCTGCTGATGTCTCTGTGTGACTCTTCCAGTCTCTGTATCTCTGGTACAACCTACTGATGTCTCTCTGTATCTCTGGTACAACCTACTGATGTCTCTCTGTATCTCTGGTACAACCTACTGATGTCTCTCTGTATCTCTGGTACAACCTGCTGATGTCTCTCTGTGACTCTTCCAGTCTCTGTATCTCTGGTACAACCTGCTGATGTCTCTCTGTGACTCTTCCAGTCTCTGTATCTCTGGTACAACCTGCTGATGTCTCTCTGTGACTCTTCCAGTCTCTGTATCTCTGGTACAATCTGCTGATGTCTCTCTGTATCTCTGGTACAACCTGCTGATGTCTCTCTGTATTTCTGGTACAACCTGCTGATGTCTCTGTGTGACTCTTCCAGTCTCTGTATCTCTGGTACAACCTACTGATGTCTCTGTGTGACTCTTCCAGTCTCTGTATCTCTGGTACAACCTACTGATGTCTCTCTGTATCTCTGCTACAACCTGCTGATGTCTCTGTGTGACTCTTCCAGTCTCTGTATCTCTGGTACAACCTACTGATGTCTCTCTGTATCTCTGGTACAACCTACTGATGTCTCTCTGTATCTCTGGTACAACCTACTGATGTCTCTCTGTATCTCTGGTACAAGCTGCTGATGTTTCTGTGTGACTCTTCCAGTCTCTGTATCTCTGGTACAACCTGCTGATGTCTCTGTGTGACTCTTCCAGTCTCTGTATCTCTGGTACAACCTGCTGATGTCTCTGTGTGACTCTTCCAGTCTCTGTATCTCTGGTACAACCTGCTGATGTCTCTCTATGACTCTTCCAGTCTCTGTATCTCTGGTACAACCTGCTGATGTCTCTCTATGACTCTTCCAGTCTCTGTATCTCTGGTACAACCTGCTGATGTCTCTGTGACTCTTCCAGTCTCTGTAGCTCTGCTACAACCTGCTGATGTCTCTCTGTGACTCCTCCAGTCTCTGTATCTCTGGTACAACCTGCTGATGTCTCTGTGACTCCTCCAGTCTCTGTATCTCTGGTACAACCTGCTGATGTCTCTCTATGACTCTTCCAGTCTCTGTATCTCTGGTACAACCTGCTGATGTCTCTCTGTGACTCTTCCAGTCTCTGTATCTCTGGTACAACCTGCTGATGTCTCTCTGTGACTCTTCCAGTCTCTGTATCTCTGGTACAACCTGCTGATGTCTCTCTGTGACTCTTCCAGTCTCTGTATCTCTGGTACAACCTGCTGATGTCTCTGTGTGACTCCTCCAGTCTCTGTATCTCTGGTACAACCTGCTGATGTCTCTGTGTGACTCCTCCAGTCTCTGTATCTCTGGTACAACCTGCTGATGTCTCTGTGTGACTCTTCCAGTCTCTGTATCTCTGCTACAACCTGCTGATGTCTCTCTATGACTCTTCCAGTCTCTGTATCTCTGGTACAACCTGCTGATGTCTCTCTGTGACTCTTCCAGTCTCTGTATCTCTGGTACAACCTGCTGATGTCTCTCTGTGACTCTTCCAGTCTCTGTATCTCTGGTACAACCTGCTGATGTCTCTGTGTGACTCTTCCAGTCTCTGTATCTCTGGTACAACCTGCTGATGTCTCTGTGTGACTCTTCCAGTCTCTGTATCTCTGGTACAACCTGCTGATGTCTCTCTGTGACTCTTCCAGTCTCTGTATCTCTGGTACAACCTGCTGATGTCTCTCTGTGACTCTTCCAGTCTCTGTATCTCTGGTACAATCTGCTGATGTCTCTGTGTGACTCTTCCAGTCTCTGTATCTCTGCTACAACCTGCTGATGTCTCTGTGTGACTCTTCCAGTCTCTGTATCTCTGGTACAACCTGCTGATGTCTCTCTGTATCTCTGGTACAACCTGCTGATGTCTCTGTGTGACTCTTCCAGTCTCTGTATCTCTGGTACAACCTGCTGATGTCTCTGTGTGACTCTTCCAGTCTCTGTATCTCTGCTACAACCTGCTGATGTCTCTGTGTGACTCTTCCAGTCTCTGTATCTCTGCTACAACCTGCTGATGTCTCTGTGTGACTCTTCCAGTCTCTGTATCTCTGCTACAACCTGCTGATGTCTCTGTGTGACTCTTCCAGTCTCTGTATCTCTGGTACAACCTGCTGATGTCTCTCTGTATCTCTGGTACAACCTGCTGATGTCTCTGTGTGACTCTTCCAGTCTCTGTATCTCTGGTACAACCTGCTGATGTCTCTGTGTGACTCTTCCAGTCTCTGTATCTCTGGTACAACCTGCTGATGTCTCTGTGTATCTCTGGTACAACCTGCTGATGTCTCTCTGTATCTCTGGTACAACCTACTGATGTCTCTCTGTATCCCTGGTACAACCTGCTGAAGTCTCTGTGTCTCTTCCAGTCTCTGTATCTCTGGTCCAACCTGCTGATGTCTCTGTGTGACTCTTCCAGTCTCTGTATCTCTGGTACAACCTGCTGATGTCTCTCTGTATCTCTGGTACAACCTGCTGATGTCTCTCTGTATCTCTGGTACAACCTGCTGATGTCTCTGTGTGACTCTTCCAGTCTCTGTATCTCTGGTACAACCTGCTGAAGTCTCTCTGTATTTCTGGTACAACCTGCTGATGTCTCTGTGTGACTCTTCCAGTCTCTGTATCTCTGGTACAACCTGCTGATGTCTCTCTGTATCTCTGGTACAACCTGCTGATGTCTCTCTGTATCTCTGGTACAACCTGCTGATGTCTCTCTGTATCTCTGGTACAACCTGCTGAAGTCTCTCTGTATCTCTGGTACAACCTGCTGATGTCTCTGTGTGACTCTTCCATTCTCTGTATCTCTGGTACAATCTGCTGATGTCTCTCTGTATCTCTGGTACAACCTGCTGAAGTCTCTGTGTGACTCTTCCATTCTCTGTATCTCTGGTACAACCTGCTGATGTCTCTCTGTATCTCTGGTACAACCTGCTGATGTCTCTGTGTGACTCTTCCATTCTCTGTATCTCTGGTACAATCTGCTGATGTCTCTCTGTATCTCTGGTACAACCTGCTGAAGTCTCTCTGTATCTCTGGTACAACCTGCTGATGTCTCTCTGTATCTCTGGTACAACCTGCTGATGTCTCTGTGTGACTCTTCCAGTCTCTGTATCTCTGGTACAACCTGCTGATGTCTCTGTGTGACTCTTCCAGTCTCTGTATCTCTGGTACAACCTACTGATGTCTCTGTGTGACTCTTCCAGTCTCTGTATCTCTGCTACAACCTACTGATGTCTCTGTGTGACTCTTCCAGTCTCTGTATCTCTGCTACAACCTGCTGATGTCTCTGTGTGACTCTTCCAGTCTCTGTATCTCTGCTACAACCTGCTGATGTCTCTGTGTGACTCTTCCAGTCTCTGTATCTCTGGTACAACCTGCTGATGTCTCTGTGTGACTCTTCCAGTCTCTGTATCTCTGCTACAACCTGCTGATGTCTCTGTGTGACTCTTCCAGTCTCTGTATCTCTGGTACAACCTGCTGATGTCTCTCTGTATCTCTGGTACAACCTGCTGATGTCTCTGTGTGACTCTTCCAGTCTCTGTATCTCTGGTACAACCTGCTGATGTCTCTGTGTGACTCTTCCAGTCTCTGTATCTCTGGTACAACCTGCTGATGTCTCTGTGTATCTCTGGTACAACCTGCTGATGTCTCTCTGTATCTCTGGTACAACCTACTGATGTCTCTCTGTATCCCTGGTACAACCTGCTGAAGTCTCTGATTCTCTTCCAGTCTCTGTATCTCTGGTCCAACCTGCTGATGTCTCTGTGTGACTCTTCCAGTCTCTGTATCTCTGGTACAACCTGCTGATGTCTCTCTGTATCTCTGGTACAACCTGCTGATGTCTCTCTGTATCTCTGGTACAACCTGCTGATGTCTCTGTGTGACTCTTCCAGTCTCTGTATCTCTGGTACAACCTGCTGAAGTCTCTCTGTATTTCTGGTACAACCTGCTGATGTCTCTGTGTGACTCTTCCAGTCTCTGTATCTCTGGTACAACCTGCTGATGTCTCTCTGTATCTCTGGTACAACCTGCTGATGTCTCTCTGTATCTCTGGTACAACCTGCTGATGTCTCTGTGTGACTCTTCCAGTCTCTGTATCTCTGGTACAATCTGCTGATGTCTCTCTGTATCTCTGGTACAACCTGCTGAAGTGTCTCTGTATCTCTGGTACAACCTACTGATGTCTCTGTGTGACTCTTCCAGTCTCTGTATGTCTGGTACAACCTACTGATGTCTCTGTGTGACTCTTCCAGTCTCTGTATCTCTGCTACAACCTGCTGATGTCTCTGTGTGACTCTTCCAGTCTCTGTATCTCTGGTACAACCTACTGATGTCTCTCTGTATCTCTGGTACAACCTGTTGAAGTCTCTCTGTATCTCTGGTACAACCTGCTGATGTCTCTGTGTGACTCTTCCAGTCTCTGTATCTCTGGTACAACCTACTGATGTCTCTCTGTATCTCTGATACAACCTGCTGATGTCTCTGTGTGACTCTTCCAGTCTCTGTATCTCTGGTACAATCTGCTGATGTCTCTCTGTATCTCTGGTACAACCTACTGATGTCTCTCTGTATTTCTGGTACAACCTGCTGATGTCTCTGTGTGACTCTTCCAGTCTCTGTATCTCTGGTACATCCTACTGATGTCTCTGTGTGACTCTTCCAGTCTCTGTATCTCTGGTACAACCTACTGATGTCTCTGTGTGACTCTTCCAGTCTCTGTATCTCTGCTACAACCTGCTGATGTCTCTGTGTGACTCTTCCAGTCTCTGTATCTCTGGTACAACCTGCTGATGTCTCTGTGTGACTCTTCCAGTCTCTGTATCTCTGGTACAATCTGCTGATGTCTCTGTGTGACTCTTCCAGTCTCTGTATCTCTGCTACAACCTGCCGATGTCTCTGTGACTCTTCCAGTCTCTGTATCTCTGGTACAACCTGCTGATGTCTCTGTGTGACTCTTCCAGTCTCTGTATCTCTGGTACAACCTGCTGATGTCTCTCTGTATCTCTGGTACAACCTGCTGATGTCTCTCTGTATCTCTGGTACAACCTGCTGATGTCTCTGTGTGACTCTTCCAGTCTCTGTATCTCTGGTACAACCTACTGATGTCTCTCTGTATCTCTGGTACAACCTGTTGAAGTCTCTCTGTATCTCTGGTACAACCTGCTGATGTCTCTGTGTGACTCTTCCAGTCTCTGTATCTCTGGTACAACCTACTGATGTCTCTCTGTATCTCTGATACAACCTGCTGATGTCTCTGTGTGACTCTTCCAGTCTCTGTATCTCTGGTACAACCTACTGATGTCTCTCTGTATCTCTGGTACAACCTGTTGAAGTCTCTCTGTATCTCTGGTACAACCTGCTGATGTCTCTGTGTGACTCTTCCAGTCTCTGTATCTCTGGTACAACCTACTGATGTCTCTCTGTATCTCTGATACAACCTGCTGATGTCTCTGTGTGACTCTTCCAGTCTCTGTATCTCTGGTACAATCTGCTGATGTCTCTCTGTATCTCTGGTACAACCTACTGATGTCTCTCTGTATTTCTGGTACAACCTGCTGATGTCTCTGTGTGACTCTTCCAGTCTCTGTATCTCTGGTACATCCTACTGATGTCTCTGTGTGACTCTTCCAGTCTCTGTATCTCTGGTACAACCTACTGATGTCTCTGTGTGACTCTTCCAGTCTCTGTATCTCTGCTACAACCTGCTGATGTCTCTGTGTGACTCTTCCAGTCTCTGTATCTCTGGTACAACCTGCTGATGTCTCTGTGTGACTCTTCCAGTCTCTGTATCTCTGGTACAATCTGCTGATGTCTCTGTGTGACTCTTCCAGTCTCTGTATCTCTGCTACAACCTGCCGATGTCTCTGTGACTCTTCCAGTCTCTGTATCTCTGGTACAACCTGCTGATGTCTCTGTGTGACTCTTCCAGTCTCTGTATCTCTGGTACAACCTGCTGATGTCTCTCTGTATCTCTGGTACAACCTGCTGATGTCTCTCTGTATCTCTGGTACAACCTGCTGATGTCTCTGTGTGACTCTTCCAGTCTCTGTATCTCTGGTACAACCTGCTGATGTCTCTCTGTATCTCTGGTACAACCTGCTGATGTCTCTCTGTATCTCTGGTACAACCTGCTGATGTCTCTCTGTGACTCTTCCAGTCTCTCTGTATCTCTGGTACAACCTGCTGATGTCTCTGTGTGACTCTTCCAGTCTCTGTATCTCTGGTACAACCTGCTGATGTCTCTGTGTGACTCTTCCAGTCTCTGTGTGACTCTTCCAGTCTCTGTATCTCTGCTACAACCTGCTGATGTCTCTGTGTGACTCTTCCAGTCTCTGTATCTCTGGTACAACCTGTTGAAGTCTCTCTGTATCTCTGGTACAAGCTGCTGATGTCTCTCTGTATCTCTGGTACAACCTGCTGAAGTCTCTCTGTATCTCTGGTACAACCTGCTGATGTCTCTGTGTGACTCTTCCAGTCTCTGTATCTCTGGTACAACCTACTGATGTCTCTCTGTATCTCTGGTACAACCTACTGATGTCTCTCTGTATCTCTGGTACAACCTGCTGATGTCTCTCTGTGACTCTTCCAGTCTCTGTATCTCTGGTACAACCTGCTGATGTCTCTCTGTGACTCTTCCAGTCTCTGTATCTCTGGTACAACCTGCTGATGTCTCTCTGTGACTCTTCCAGTCTCTGTATCTCTGGTACAATCTGCTGATGTCTCTCTGTATCTCTGGTACAACCTGCTGATGTCTCTCTGTATTTCTGGTACAACCTGCTGATGTCTCTGTGTGACTCTTCCAGTCTCTGTATCTCTGGTACAACCTACTGATGTCTCTGTGTGACTCTTCCAGTCTCTGTATCTCTGGTACAACCTGCTGATGTCTCTCTGTATCTCTGCTACAACCTGCTGATGTCTCTGTGTGACTCTTCCAGTCTCTGTATCTCTGGTACAACCTACTGATGTCTCTCTGTATCTCTGGTACAACCTACTGATGTCTCTCTGTATCTCTGGTACAACCTACTGATGTCTCTCTGTATCTCTGGTACAAGCTGCTGATGTTTCTGTGTGACTCTTCCAGTCTCTGTATCTCTGGTACAACCTGCTGATGTCTCTGTGTGACTCTTCCAGTCTCTGTATCTCTGGTACAACCTGCTGATGTCTCTGTGTGACTCTTCCAGTCTCTGTATCTCTGGTACAACCTGCTGATGTCTCTCTATGACTCTTCCAGTCTCTGTATCTCTGGTACAACCTGCTGATGTCTCTCTATGACTCTTCCAGTCTCTGTATCTCTGGTACAACCTGCTGATGTCTCTCTATGACTCTTCCAGTCTCTGTATCTCTGGTACAACCTGCTGATGTCTCTGTGACTCTTCCAGTCTCTGTAGCTCTGCTACAACCTGCTGATGTCTCTCTGTGACTCCTCCAGTCTCTGTATCTCTGGTACAACCTGCTGATGTCTCTGTGACTCCTCCAGTCTCTGTATCTCTGGTACAACCTGCTGATGTCTCTCTATGACTCTTCCAGTCTCTGTATCTCTGGTACAACCTGCTGATGTCTCTCTGTGACTCTTCCAGTCTCTGTATCTCTGGTACAACCTGCTGATGTCTCTCTGTGACTCTTCCAGTCTCTGTATCTTTGGTACAACCTGCTGATGTCTCTCTGTGACTCTTCCAGTCTCTGTATCTCTGGTACAACCTGCTGATGTCTCTGTGTGACTCCTCCAGTCTCTGTATCTCTGGTACAACCTGCTGATGTCTCTGTGTGACTCCTCCAGTCTCTGTATCTCTGGTACAACCTGCTGATGTCTCTGTGTGACTCTTCCAGTCTCTGTATCTCTGCTACAACCTGCTGATGTCTCTCTGTGACTCTTCCAGTCTCTGTATCTCTGGTACAACCTGCTGATGTCTCTCTGTGACTCTTCCAGTCTCTGTATCTCTGGTACAACCTGCTGATGTCTCTGTGTGACTCTTCCAGTCTCTGTATCTCTGGTACAACCTGCTGATGTCTCTGTGTGACTCTTCCAGTCTCTGTATCTCTGGTACAACCTGCTGATGTCTCTCTGTGACTCTTCCAGTCTCTGTATCTCTGGTACAACCTGCTGATGTCTCTCTGTGACTCTTCCAGTCTCTGTATCTCTGGTACAATCTGCTGATGTCTCTGTGTGACTCTTCCAGTCTCTGTATCTCTGCTACAACCTGCTGATGTCTCTGTGTGACTCTTCCAGTCTCTGTATCTCTGGTACAACCTGCTGATGTCTCTGTGTGACTCTTCCAGTCTCTGTATCTCTGCTACAACCTGCTGATGTCTCTGTGTGACTCTTCCAGTCTCTGTATCTCTGGTACAACCTGCTGATGTCTCTCTGTATCTCTGGTACAACCTGCTGATGTCTCTGTGTGACTCTTCCAGTCTCTGTATCTCTGGTACAACCTGCTGATGTCTCTGTGTGACTCTTCCAGTCTCTGTATCTCTGGTACAACCTGCTGATGTCTCTGTGTATCTCTGGTACAACCTGCTGATGTCTCTCTGTATCTCTGGTACAACCTGCTGATGTCTCTCTGTATCTCTGGTACAACCTGCTGATGTCTCTGTGTGACTCTTCCAGTCTCTGTATCTCTGCTACAACCTGCTGATGTCTCTGTGTGACTCTTCCAGTCTCTGTATCTCTGGTACAACCTGCTGATGTCTCTCTGTATCTCTGGTACAACCTGCTGATGTCTCTGTGTGACTCTTCCAGTCTCTGTATCTCTGGTACAAACTGCTGATGTCTCTGTGTGACTCTTCCAGTCTCTGTATCTCTGGTACAACCTGCTGATGTCTCTGTGTATCTCTGGTACAACCTGCTGATGTCTCTCTGTATCTCTGGTACAACCTGCTGATGTCTCTGTGTATCTCTGGTACAACCTGCTGATGTCTCTCTGTATCTCTGGTACAACCTACTGATGTCTCTCTGTATCCCTGGTACAACCTGCTGAAGTCTCTGATTCTCTTCCAGTCTCTGTATCTCTGGTCCAACCTGCTGATGTCTCTGTGTGACTCTTCCAGTCTCTGTATCTCTGGTACAACCTGCTGATGTCTCTCTGTATCTCTGGTACAACCTGCTGATGTCTCTCTGTATCTCTGGTACAACCTGCTGATGTCTCTGTGTGACTCTTCCAGTCTCTGTATCTCTGGTACAACCTGCTGAAGTCTCTCTGTATTTCTGGTACAACCTGCTGATGTCTCTGTGTGACTCTTCCAGTCTCTGTATCTCTGGTACAACCTACTGATGTCTCTCTGTATCTCTGGTACAACCTGCTGATGTCTCTGTGTGACTCTTCCAGTCTCTGTATCTCTGGTACAATCTGCTGATGTCTCTCTGTATCTCTGGTACAACCTGCTGAAGTGTCTCTGTATCTCTGGTACAACCTGCTGAAGTCGCTCTGTATCTCTGGTACAACCTGCTGATGTCTCTCTGTATTTCTGGTACAACCTGCTGATGTCTCTGTGTGACTCTTCCAGTCTCTGTATCTCTGCTACAACCTACTGATGTCTCTGTGTGACTCTTCCAGTCTCTGTATGTCTGGTACAACCTACTGATGTCTCTGTGTGACTCTTCCAGTCTCTGTATCTCTGCTACAACCTGCTGATGTCTCTGTGTGACTCTTCCAGTCTCTGTATCTCTGGTACAACCTACTGATGTCTCTCTGTATCTCTGGTACAACCTGTTGAAGTCTCTCTGTATCTCTGGTACAACCTGCTGATGTCTCTGTGTGACTCTTCCAGTCTCTGTATCTCTGGTACAACCTACTGATGTCTCTCTGTATCTCTGATACAACCTGCTGATGTCTCTGTGTGACTCTTCCAGTCTCTGTATCTCTGGTACAATCTGCTGATGTCTCTCTGTATCTCTGGTACAACCTACTGATGTCTCTCTGTATTTCTGGTACAACCTGCTGATGTCTCTGTGTGACTCTTCCAGTCTCTGTATCTCTGGTACATCCTACTGATGTCTCTGTGTGACTCTTCCAGTCTCTGTATCTCTGGTACAACCTACTGATGTCTCTGTGTGACTCTTCCAGTCTCTGTATCTCTGCTACAACCTGCTGATGTCTCTGTGTGACTCTTCCAGTCTCTGTATCTCTGGTACAACCTACTGATGTCTCTCTGTATCTCTGGTACAACCTACTGATGTCTCTCTGTATCTCTGGTACAAGCTGCTGATGTCTCTGTGTGACTCTTCCAGTCTCTGTATCTCTGGTACAACCTGCTGATGTCTCTGTGTGACTCTTCCAGTCTCTGTATCTCTGGTACAATCTGCTGATGTCTCTGTGTGACTCTTCCAGTCTCTGTATCTCTGCTACAACCTGCCGATGTCTCTGTGACTCTTCCAGTCTCTGTATCTCTGGTACAACCTGCTGATGTCTCTGTGTGACTCTTCCAGTCTCTGTATCTCTGGTACAACCTGCTGATGTCTCTCTGTATCTCTGGTACAACCTGCTGATGTCTCTCTGTATCTCTGGTACAACCTGCTGATGTCTCTGTGTGACTCTTCCAGTCTCTGTATCTCTGCTACAACCTGCTGATGTCTCTGTGTGACTCTTCCAGTCTCTGTATCTCTGGTACAACCTGCTGATGTCTCTGTGTGACTCTTCCAGTCTCTGTGTGACTCTTCCAGTCTCTGTATCTCTGCTACAACCTGCTGATGTCTCTGTGTGACTCTTCCAGTCTCTGTATCTCTGGTACAACCTGTTGAAGTCTCTCTGTATCTCTGGTACAAGCTGCTGATGTCTCTCTGTATCTCTGGTACAACCTGCTGAAGTCTCTCTGTATCTCTGGTACAACCTGCTGATGTCTCTGTGTGACTCTTCCAGTCTCTGTATCTCTGGTACAACCTACTGATGTCTCTCTGTATCTCTGGTACAACCTACTGATGTCTCTCTGTATCTCTGGTACAACCTACTGATGTCTCTCTGTATCTCTGGTACAACCTGCTGATGTCTCTCTGTGACTCTTCCAGTCTCTGTATCTCTGGTACAACCTGCTGATGTCTCTCTGTGACTCTTCCAGTCTCTGTATCTCTGGTACAACCTGCTGATGTCTCTCTGTGACTCTTCCAGTCTCTGTATCTCTGGTACAATCTGCTGATGTCTCTCTGTATCTCTGGTACAACCTGCTGATGTCTCTCTGTATTTCTGGTACAACCTGCTGATGTCTCTGTGTGACTCTTCCAGTCTCTGTATCTCTGGTACAACCTACTGATGTCTCTGTGTGACTCTTCCAGTCTCTGTATCTCTGGTACAACCTACTGATGTCTCTCTGTATCTCTGCTACAACCTGCTGATGTCTCTGTGTGACTCTTCCAGTCTCTGTATCTCTGGTACAACCTACTGATGTCTCTCTGTATCTCTGGTACAACCTACTGATGTCTCTCTGTATCTCTGGTACAACCTACTGATGTCTCTCTGTATCTCTGGTACAAGCTGCTGATGTTTCTGTGTGACTCTTCCAGTCTCTGTATCTCTGGTACAACCTGCTGATGTCTCTGTGTGACTCTTCCAGTCTCTGTATCTCTGGTACAACCTGCTGATGTCTCTGTGTGACTCTTCCAGTCTCTGTATCTCTGGTACAACCTGCTGATGTCTCTCTATGACTCTTCCAGTCTCTGTATCTCTGCTACAACCTGCTGATGTCTCTGTGTGACTCTTCCAGTCTCTGTATCTCTGGTACAACCTACTGATGTCTCTCTGTATCTCTGGTACAACCTACTGATGTCTCTCTGTATCTCTGGTACAACCTACTGATGTCTCTCTGTATCTCTGGTACAACCTGCTGATGTCTCTCTGTGACTCTTCCAGTCTCTGTATCTCTGGTACAACCTGCTGATGTCTCTCTGTGACTCTTCCAGTCTCTGTATCTCTGGTACAACCTGCTGATGTCTCTCTGTGACTCTTCCAGTCTCTGTATCTCTGGTACAATCTGCTGATGTCTCTCTGTATCTCTGGTACAACCTGCTGAAGTCTCTCTGTATCTCTGGTACAACCTACTGATGTCTCTCTGTATTTCTGGTACAACCTGCTGATGTCTCTGTGTGACTCTTCCAGTCTCTGTATCTCTGCTACAACCTACTGATGTCTCTGTGTGACTCTTCCAGTCTCTGTATCTCTGGTACAACCTACTGATGTCTCTCTGTATCTCTGCTACAACCTGCTGATGTCTCTGTGTGACTCTTCCAGTCTCTGTATCTCTGGTACAACCTACTGATGTCTCTCTGTATCTCTGGTACAACCTACTGATGTCTCTCTGTATCTCTGGTACAACCTACTGATGTCTCTCTGTATCTCTGGTACAAGCTGCTGATGTTTCTGTGTGACTCTTCCAGTCTCTGTATCTCTGGTACAACCTGCTGATGTCTCTGTGTGACTCTTCCAGTCTCTGTATCTCTGGTACAACCTGCTGATGTCTCTGTGTGACTCTTCCAGTCTCTGTATCTCTGGTACAACCTGCTGATGTCTCTCTATGACTCTTCCAGTCTCTGTATCTCTGGTACAACCTGCTGATGTCTCTCTATGACTCTTCCAGTCTCTGTATCTCTGGTACAACCTGCTGATGTCTCTCTATGACTCTTCCAGTCTCTGTATCTCTGGTACAACCTGCTGATGTCTGTGTGACTCTTCCAGTCTCTGTAGCTCTGCTACAACCTGCTGATGTCTCTCTGTGACTCCTCCAGTCTCTGTATCTCTGGTACAACCTGCTGATGTCTCTGTGACTCCTCCAGTCTCTGTATCTCTGGTACAACCTGCTGATGTCTCTCTATGACTCTTCCAGTCTCTGTATCTCTGGTACAACCTGCTGATGTCTCTCTGTGACTCTTCCAGTCTCTGTATCTCTGGTACAACCTGCTGATGTCTCTCTGTGACTCTTCCAGTCTCTGTATCTCTGGTACAACCTGCTGATGTCTCTCTGTGACTCTTCCAGTCTCTGTATCTCTGGTACAACCTGCTGATGTCTCTGTGTGACTCCTCCAGTCTCTGTATCTCTGGTACAACCTGCTGATGTCTCTGTGTGACTCCTCCAGTCTCTGTATCTCTGGTACAACCTGCTGATGTCTCTCTATGACTCTTCCAGTCTCTGTATCTCTGGTACAACCTGCTGATGTCTCTCTGTGACTCTTCCAGTCTCTGTATCTCTGGTACAACCTGCTGATGTCTCTCTGTGACTCTTCCAGTCTCTGTATCTCTGGTACAACCTGCTGATGTCTCTGTGTGACTCTTCCAGTCTCTGTATCTCTGGTACAACCTGCTGATGTCTCTGTGTGACTCTTCCAGTCTCTGTATCTCTGGTACAACCTGCTGATGTCTCTCTGTGACTCTTCCAGTCTCTGTATCTCTGGTACAACCTGCTGATGTCTCTGTGACTCTTCCAGTCTCTGTATCTCTGGTACAACCTGCTGATGTCTCTCTGTGACTCTTCCAGTCTCTGTATCTCTGGTACAATCTGCTGATGTCTCTGTGTGACTCTTCCAGTCTCTGTATCTCTGCTACAACCTGCTGATGTCTCTGTGTGACTCTTCCAGTCTCTGTATCTCTGGTACAACCTGCTGATGTCTCTCTGTATCTCTGGTACAACCTGCTGATGTCTCTGTGTGACTCTTCCAGTCTCTGTATCTCTGCTACAACCTGCTGATGTCTCTGTGTGACTCTTCCAGTCTCTGTATCTCTGGTACAACCTGCTGATGTCTCTCTGTATCTCTGGTACAACCTGCTGATGTCTCTGTGTGACTCTTCCAGTCTCTGTATCTCTGGTACAACCTGCTGATGTCTCTGTGTGACTCTTCCAGTCTCTGTATCTCTGGTACAACCTGCTGATGTCTCTGTGTATCTCTGGTACAACCTGCTGATGTCTCTCTGTATCTCTGGTACAACCTACTGATGTCTCTCTGTATCCCTGGTACAACCTGCTGAAGTCTCTGTGTCTCTTCCAGTCTCTGTATCTCTGGTCCAACCTGCTGATGTCTCTGTGTGACTCTTCCAGTCTCTGTATCTCTGGTACAACCTGCTGATGTCTCTCTGTATCTCTGGTACAACCTGCTGATGTCTCTCTGTATCTCTGGTACAACCTGCTGATGTCTCTGTGTGACTCTTCCAGTCTCTGTATCTCTGGTACAACCTGCTGAAGTCTCTCTGTATTTCTGGTACAACCTGCTGATGTCTCTGTGTGACTCTTCCAGTCTCTGTATCTCTGGTACAATCTGCTGATGTCTCTCTGTATCTCTGGTACAACCTGCTGAAGTCTCTCTGTATCTCTGGTACAACCTGCTGATGTCTCTCTGTATCTCTGGTACAACCTACTGATATCTCTCTGTATCTCTGGTACAACCTGCTGATGTCTCTGTGTGACTCTTCCAGTCTCTGTATCTCTGGTACAACCTACTGATGTCTCTGTGTGACTCTTCCAGTCTCTGTATCTCTGCTACAACCTACTGATGTCTCTGTGTGACTCTTCCAGTCTCTGTATCTCTGCTACAACCTGCTGATGTCTCTGTGTGACTCTTCCAGTCTCTGTATCTCTGCTACAACCTGCTGATGTCTCTGTGTGACTCTTCCAGTCTCTGTATCTCTGGTACAACCTGCTGATGTCTCTCTGTATCTCTGGTACAACCTGCTGATGTCTCTGTGTGACTCTTCCAGTCTCTGTATCTCTGCTACAACCTGCTGATGTCTCTGTGTGACTCTTCCAGTCTCTGTATCTCTGGTACAACCTGCTGATGTCTCTCTGTATCTCTGGTACAACCTGCTGATGTCTCTGTGTGACTCTTCCAGTCTCTGTATCTCTGGTACAACCTGCTGATGTCTCTGTGTGACTCTTCCAGTCTCTGTATCTCTGGTACAACCTGCTGATGTCTCTGTGTATCTCTGGTACAACCTGCTGATGTCTCTCTGTATCTCTGGTACAACCTACTGATGTCTCTCTGTATCCCTGGTACAACCTGCTGAAGTCTCTGTTTCTCTTCCAGTCTCTGTATCTCTGGTCCAACCTGCTGATGTCTCTGTGTGACTCTTCCAGTCTCTGTATCTCTGGTACAACCTGCTGATGTCTCTCTGTATCTCTGGTACAACCTGCTGATGTCTCTGTGTGACTCTTCCAGTCTCTGTATCTCTGGTACAACCTACTGATGTCTCTCTGTATCTCTGGTACAACCTGCTGATGTCTCTGTGTGACTCTTCCAGTCTCTGTATCTCTGCTACAACCTGCTGATGTCTCTGTGTGACTCTTCCAGTCTCTGTATCTCTGGTACAACCTGCTGATGTCTCTGTGTGACTCTTCCAGTCTCTGTGTGACTCTTCCAGTCTCTGTATCTCTGCTACAACCTGCTGATGTCTCTGTGTGACTCTTCCAGTCTCTGTATCTCTGGTACAACCTACTGATGTCTCTCTGTATCTCTGGTACAACCTGCTGAAGTCTCTCTGTATCTCTGGTACAACCTGCTGATGTCTCTGTGTGACTCTTCCAGTCTCTGTATCTCTGGTACAACCTACTGATGTCTCTCTGTATCTCTGGTACAACCTACTGATGTCTCTCTGTATCTCTGGTACAACCTACTGATGTCTCTCTGTATCTCTGGTACAACCTGCTGATGTCTCTGTGTGACTCTTCCAGTCTCTGTATCTCTGGTACAACCTGCTGATGTCTCTCTGTGACTCTTCCAGTCTCTGTATCTCTGGTACAACCTGCTGATGTCTCTCTGTGACTCTTCCAGTCTCTGTATCTCTGGTACAATCTGCTGATGTCTCTCTGTATCTCTGGTACAACCTGCTGAAGTCTCTCTGTATCTCTGGTACAACCTACTGATGTCTCTCTGTATTTCTGGTACAACCTGCTGATGTCTCTGTGTGACTCTTCCAGTCTCTGCATCTCTGGTACAACCTACTGATGTCTCTGTGTGACTCTTCCAGTCTCTGTATCTCTGGTACAACCTACTGATGTCTCTCTGTATCTCTGCTACAACCTGCTGATGTCTCTGTGTGACTCTTCCAGTCTCTGTATCTCTGGTACAACCTACTGATGTCTCTCTGTATCTCTGGTACAAGCTGCTGATGTTTCTGTGTGACTCTTCCAGTCTCTGTATCTCTGGTACAACCTGCTGATGTCTCTGTGTGACTCTTCCAGTCTCTGTATCTCTGGTACAACCTGCTGATGTCTCTGTGTGACTCTTCCAGTCTCTGTATCTCTGGTACAACCTGCTGATGTCTCTCTATGACTCTTCCAGTCTCTGTATCTCTGGTACAACCTGCTGATGTCTCTCTATGACTCTTCCAGTCTCTGTATCTCTGGTACAACCTGCTGATGTCTCTCTATGACTCTTCCAGTCTCTGTATCTCTGGTACAACCTGCTGATGTCTCTGTGACTCTTCCAGTCTCTGTAGCTCTGCTACAACCTGCTGATGTCTCTCTGTGACTCCTCCAGTCTCTGTATCTCTGGTACAACCTGCTGATGTCTCTGTGACTCCTCCAGTCTCTGTATCTCTGGTACAACCTGCTGATGTCTCTCTATGACTCTTCCAGTCTCTGTATCTCTGGTACAACCTGCTGATGTCTCTCTGTGACTCTTCCAGTCTCTGTATCTCTGGTACAACCTGCTGATGTCTCTCTGTGACTCTTCCAGTCTCTGTATCTCTGGTACAACCTGCTGATGTCTCTCTGTGACTCTTCCAGTCTCTGTATCTCTGGTACAACCTGCTGATGTCTCTGTGTGACTCCTCCAGTCTCTGTATCTCTGGTACAACCTGCTGATGTCTCTGTGTGACTCCTCCAGTCTCTGTATCTCTGGTACAACCTGCTGATGTCTCTGTGTGACTCTTCCAGTCTCTGTATCTCTGCTACAACCTGCTGATGTCTCTCTATGACTCTTCCAGTCTCTGTATCTCTGGTACAACCTGCTGATGTCTCTCTGTGACTCTTCCAGTCTCTGTATCTCTGGTACAACCTGCTGATGTCTCTCTGTGACTCTTCCAGTCTCTGTATCTCTGGTACAACCTGCTGATGTCTCTGTGTGACTCTTCCAGTCTCTGTATCTCTGGTACAACCTGCTGATGTCTCTGTGTGACTCTTCCAGTCTCTGTATCTCTGGTACAACCTGCTGATGTCTCTCTGTGACTCTTCCAGTCTCTGTATCTCTGGTACAACCTGCTGATGTCTCTCTGTGACTCTTCCAGTCTCTGTATCTCTGGTACAATCTGCTGATGTCTCTGTGTGACTCTTCCAGTCTCTGTATCTCTGCTACAACCTGCTGATGTCTCTGTGTGACTCTTCCAGTCTCTGTATCTCTGGTACAACCTGCTGATGTCTCTCTGTATCTCTGGTACAACCTGCTGATGTCTCTGTGTGACTCTTCCAGTCTCTGTATCTCTGCTACAACCTGCTGATGTCTCTGTGTGACTCTTCCAGTCTCTGTATCTCTGGTACAACCTGCTGATGTCTCTCTGTATCTCTGGTACAACCTGCTGATGTCTCTGTGTGACTCTTCCAGTCTCTGTATCTCTGGTACAACCTGCTGATGTCTCTGTGTGACTCTTCCAGTCTCTGTATCTCTGGTACAACCTGCTGATGTCTCTGTGTATCTCTGGTACAACCTGCTGATGTCTCTCTGTATCTCTGGTACAACCTACTGATGTCTCTCTGTATCCCTGGTACAACCTGCTGAAGTCTCTGTGTCTCTTCCAGTCTCTGTATCTCTGGTCCAACCTGCTGATGTCTCTGTGTGACTCTTCCAGTCTCTGTATCTCTGGTACAACCTGCTGATGTCTCTCTGTATCTCTGGTACAACCTGCTGAAGTCTCTCTGTATTTCTGGTACAACCTGCTGATGTCTCTGTGTGACTCTTCCAGTCTCTGTATCTCTGGTACAACCTGCTGAAGTCTCTCTGTATCTCTGGTACAACCTGCTGATGTCTCTCTGTATCTCTGGTACAACCTGCTGAAGTCTCTCTGTATCTCTGGTACAACCTGCTGATGTCTCTGTGTGACTCTTCCAGTCTCTGTATCTCTGGTACAATCTGCTGATGTCTCTCTGTATCTCTGGTACAACCTGCTGAAGTCTCTCTGTATCTCTGGTACAACCTGCTGATGTCTCTGTGTGACTCTTCCAGTCTCTGTATCTCTGGTACAATCTGCTGATGTCTCTCTGTATCTCTGGTACAACCTGCTGATGTCTCTCTGTATCTCTGGTACAACCTACTGATGTCTCTCTGTATCTCTGGTACAACCTGCTGATGTCTCTGTGTGACTCTTCCAGTCTCTGTATCTCTGGTACAACCTACTGATGTCTCTGTGTGACTCTTCCAGTCTCTGTATCTCTGCTACAACCTACTGATGTCTCTGTGTGACTCTTCCAGTCTCTGTATCTCTGCTACAACCTGCTGATGTCTCTGTGTGACTCTTCCAGTCTCTGTATCTCTGCTACAACCTGCTGATGTCTCTGTGTGACTCTTCCAGTCTCTGTATCTCTGGTACAACCTGCTGATGTCTCTCTGTATCTCTGGTACAACCTGCTGATGTCTCTGTGTGACTCTTCCAGTCTCTGTATCTCTGCTACAACCTGCTGATGTCTCTGTGTGACTCTTCCAGTCTCTGTATCTCTGGTACAACCTGCTGATGTCTCTCTGTATCTCTGGTACAACCTGCTGATGTCTCTGTGTGACTCTTCCAGTCTCTGTATCTCTGGTACAACCTGCTGATGTCTCTGTGTGACTCTTCCAGTCTCTGTATCTCTGGTACAACCTGCTGATGTCTCTGTGTATCTCTGGTACAACCTGCTGATGTCTCTCTGTATCCCTGGTACAACCTGCTGAAGTCTCTGTTTCTCTTCCAGTCTCTGTATCTCTGGTCCAACCTGCTGATGTCTCTGTGTGACTCTTCCAGTCTCTGTATCTCTGGTACAACCTGCTGATGTCTCTCTGTATCTCTGGTACAACCTGCTGATGTCTCTGTGTGACTCTTCCAGTCTCTGTATCTCTGGTACAACCTACTGATGTCTCTCTGTATCTCTGGTACAACCTGCTGATGTCTCTGTGTGACTCTTCCAGTCTCTGTATCTCTGCTACAACCTGCTGATGTCTCTGTGTGACTCTTCCAGTCTCTATATCTCTGGTACAACCTGCTGATGTCTCTGTGTGACTCTTCCAGTCTCTGTGTGACTCTTCCAGTCTCTGTATCTCTGCTACAACCTGCTGATGTCTCTGTGTGACTCTTCCAGTCTCTGTATCTCTGGTACAACCTACTGATGTCTCTCTGTATCTCTGGTACAACCTGCTGAAGTCTCTCTGTATCTCTGGTACAACCTGCTGATGTCTCTGTGTGACTCTTCCAGTCTCTGTATCTCTGGTACAACCTACTGATGTCTCTCTGTATCTCTGGTACAACCTACTGATGTCTCTCTGTATCTCTGGTACAACCTACTGATGTCTCTCTGTATCTCTGGTACAACCTGCTGATGTCTCTGTGTGACTCTTCCAGTCTCTGTATCTCTGGTACAACCTGCTGATGTCTCTCTGTGACTCTTCCAGTCTCTGTATCTCTGGTACAACCTGCTGATGTCTCTCTGTGACTCTTCCAGTCTCTGTATCTCTGGTACAATCTGCTGATGTCTCTCTGTATCTCTGGTACAACCTGCTGAAGTCTCTCTGTATCTCTGGTACAACCTACTGATGTCTCTCTGTATTTCTGGTACAACCTGCTGATGTCTCTGTGTGACTCTTCCAGTCTCTGTATCTCTGGTACAACCTACTGATGTCTCTGTGTGACTCTTCCAGTCTCTGTATCTCTGGTACAACCTACTGATGTCTCTCTGTATCTCTGCTACAACCTGCTGATGTCTCTGTGTGACTCTTCCAGTCTCTGTATCTCTGGTACAACCTACTGATGTCTCTCTGTATCTCTGGTACAACCTACTGATGTCTCTCTGTATCTCTGGTACAAGCTGCTGATGTTTCTGTGTGACTCTTCCAGTCTCTGTATCTCTGGTACAACCTGCTGATGTCTCTGTGTGACTCTTCCAGTCTCTGTATCTCTGGTACAACCTGCTGATGTCTCTGTGTGACTCTTCCAGTCTCTGTATCTCTGGTACAACCTGCTGATGTCTCTCTATGACTCTTCCAGTCTCTGTATCTCTGGTACAACCTGCTGATGTCTCTCTATGACTCTTCCAGTCTCTGTATCTCTGGTACAACCTGCTGATGTCTCTCTATGACTCTTCCAGTCTCTGTATCTCTGGTACAACCTGCTGATGTCTCTGTGACTCTTCCAGTCTCTGTAGCTCTGCTACAACCTGCTGATGTCTCTCTGTGACTCCTCCAGTCTCTGTATCTCTGGTACAACCTGCTGATGTCTCTGTGACTCCTCCAGTCTCTGTATCTCTGGTACAACCTGCTGATGTCTCTCTATGACTCTTCCAGTCTCTGTATCTCTGGTACAACCTGCTGATGTCTCTCTGTGACTCTTCCAGTCTCTGTATCTCTGGTACAACCTGCTGATGTCTCTCTGTGACTCTTCCAGTCTCTGTATCTCTGGTACAACCTGCTGATGTCTCTCTGTGACTCTTCCAGTCTCTGTATCTCTGGTACAACCTGCTGATGTCTCTGTGTGACTCCTCCAGTCTCTGTATCTCTGGTACAACCTGCTGATGTCTCTGTGTGACTCCTCCAGTCTCTGTATCTCTGGTACAACCTGCTGATGTCTCTGTGTGACTCTTCCAGTCTCTGTATCTCTGCTACAACCTGCTGATGTCTCTCTATGACTCTTCCAGTCTCTGTATCTCTGGTACAACCTGCTGATGTCTCTCTGTGACTCTTCCAGTCTCTGTATCTCTGGTACAACCTGCTGATGTCTCTCTGTGACTCTTCCAGTCTCTGTATCTCTGGTACAACCTGCTGATGTCTCTGTGTGACTCTTCCAGTCTCTGTATCTCTGGTACAACCTGCTGATGTCTCTCTATGACTCTTCCAGTCTCTGTATCTCTGGTACAACCTGCTGATGTCTCTCTGTGACTCTTCCAGTCTCTGTATCTCTGGTACAACCTGCTGATGTCTCTCTGTGACTCTTCCAGTCTCTGTATCTCTGGTACAACCTGCTGATGTCTCTGTGTGACTCTTCCAGTCTCTGTATCTCTGGTACAACCTGCTGATGTCTCTGTGTGACTCTTCCAGTCTCTGTATCTCTGGTACAATCTGCTGATGTCTCTGTGTGACTCTTCCAGTCTCTGTATCTCTGCTACAACCTGCTGATGTCTCTGTGTGACTCTTCCAGTCTCTGTATCTCTGGTACAACCTGCTGATGTCTCTCTGTATCTCTGGTACAACCTGCTGATGTCTCTGTGTGACTCTTCCAGTCTCTGTATCTCTGCTACAACCTGCTGATGTCTCTGTGTGACTCTTCCAGTCTCTGTATCTCTGGTACAACCTGCTGATGTCTCTCTGTATCTCTGGTACAACCTGCTGATGTCTCTGTGTGACTCTTCCAGTCTCTGTATCTCTGGTACAACCTGCTGATGTCTCTGTGTGACTCTTCCAGTCTCTGTATCTCTGGTACAACCTGCTGATGTCTCTGTGTATCTCTGGTACAACCTGCTGATGTCTCTCTGTATCTCTGGTACAACCTACTGATGTCTCTCTGTATCCCTGGTACAACCTGCTGAAGTCTCTGTGTCTCTTCCAGTCTCTGTATCTCTGGTCCAACCTGCTGATGTCTCTGTGTGACTCTTCCAGTCTCTGTATCTCTGGTACAACCTGCTGATGTCTCTCTGTATCTCTGGTACAACCTGCTGATGTCTCTCTGTATCTCTGGTACAACCTGCTGATGTCTCTGTGTGACTCTTCCAGTCTCTGTATCTCTGGTACAACCTGCTGAAGTCTCTCTGTATTTCTGGTACAACCTGCTGATGTCTCTGTGTGACTCTTCCAGTCTCTGTATCTCTGGTACAACCTGCTGAAGTCTCTCTGTATCTCTGGTACAACCTGCTGATGTCTCTCTGTATCTCTGGTACAACCTGCTGATGTCTCTCTGTATCTCTGGTACAACCTGCTGAAGTCTCTCTGTATCTCTGGTACAACCTGCTGATGTCTCTGTGTGACTCTTCCAGTCTCTGTATCTCTGGTACAATCTGCTGATGTCTCTCTGTATCTCTGGTACAACCTGCTGAAGTCTCTCTGTATCTCTGGTACAACCTGCTGATGTCTCTCTGTATCTCTGGTACAACCTACTGATGTCTCTCTGTATCTCTGGTACAACCTGCTGATGTCTCTGTGTGACTCTTCCAGTCTCTGTATCTCTGGTACAACCTACTGATGTCTCTGTGTGACTCTTCCAGTCTCTGTATCTCTGCTACAACCTACTGATGTCTCTGTGTGACTCTTCCAGTCTCTGTATCTCTGCTACAACCTGCTGATGTCTCTGTGTGACTCTTCCAGTCTCTGTATCTCTGCTACAACCTGCTGATGTCTCTGTGTGACTCTTCCAGTCTCTGTATCTCTGGTACAACCTGCTGATGTCTCTCTGTATCTCTGGTACAACCTGCTGATGTCTCTGTGTGACTCTTCCAGTCTCTGTATCTCTGCTACAACCTGCTGATGTCTCTGTGTGACTCTTCCAGTCTCTGTATCTCTGGTACAACCTGCTGATGTCTCTCTGTATCTCTGGTACAACCTGCTGATGTCTCTGTGTGACTCTTCCAGTCTCTGTATCTCTGGTACAACCTGCTGATGTCTCTGTGTGACTCTTCCAGTCTCTGTATCTCTGGTACAACCTGCTGATGTCTCTCTGTATCTCTGGTACAACCTGCTGATGTCTCTCTGTATCTCTGGTACAACCTGCTGATGTCTCTGTGTGACTCTTCCAGTCTCTGTATCTCTGGTACAACCTGCTGATGTCTCTGTGTATCTCTGGTACAACCTGCTGATGTCTCTCTGTATCTCTGGTACAACCTACTGATGTCTCTCTGTATCCCTGGTACAACCTGCTGAAGTCTCTGTTTCTCTTCCAGTCTCTGTATCTCTGGTCCAACCTGCTGATGTCTCTGTGTGACTCTTCCAGTCTCTGTATCTCTGGTACAACCTGCTGATGTCTCTCTGTATCTCTGGTACAACCTGCTGATGTCTCTGTGTGACTCTTCCAGTCTCTGTATCTCTGGTACAACCTGCTGAAGTCTCTCTGTATTTCTGGTACAACCTGCTGATGTCTCTGTGTGACTCTTCCAGTCTCTGTATCTCTGGTACAACCTGCTGAAGTCTCTCTGTATCTCTGGTACAACCTGCTGATGTCTCTGTGTGACTCTTCCAGTCTCTGTATCTCTGGTACAACCTGCTGATGTCTCTGTGTATCTCTGGTACAACCTGCTGATGTCTCTCTGTATCTCTGGTACAACCTGCTGAAGTCTCTCTGTATCTCTGGTACAACCTGCTGATGTCTCTGTGTGACTCTTCCAGTCTCTGTATCTCTGGTACAACCTGCTGATGTCTCTCTGTATTTCTGGTACAACCTGCTGATGTCTCTGTGTGACTCTTCCAGTCTCTGTATCTCTGCTACAACCTACTGATGTCTCTGTGTGACTCTTCCAGTCTCTGTATCTCTGCTACAACCTGCTGATGTCTCTGTGTGACTCTTCCAGTCTCTGTATCTCTGGTACAACCTGCTGATGTCTCTGTGTATCTCTGGTACAACCTGTTGAAGTCTCTCTGTATCTCTGGTACAACCTGCTGATGTCTCTGTGTGACTCTTCCAGTCTCTGTATCTCTGGTACAACCTACTGATGTCTCTCTGTATCTCTGATACAACCTGCTGATGTCTCTGTGTGACTCTTCCAGTCTCTGTATCTCTGGTACAATCTGCTGATGTCTCTCTGTATCTCTGGTACAACCTACTGATGTCTCTCTGTATTTCTGGTACAACCTGCTGATGTCTCTGTGTGACTCTTCCAGTCTCTGTATCTCTGGTACATCCTACTGATGTCTCTGTGTGACTCTTCCAGTCTCTGTATCTCTGGTACAACCTACTGATGTCTCTGTGTGACTCTTCCAGTCTCTGTATCTCTGCTACAACCTGCTGATGTCTCTGTGTGACTCTTCCAGTCTCTGTATCTCTGGTACAACCTACTGATGTCTCTCTGTATCTCTGGTACAACCTACTGATGTCTCTCTGTATCTCTGGTACAAGCTGCTGATGTCTCTGTGTGACTCTTCCAGTCTCTGTATCTCTGGTACAACCTGCTGATGTCTCTGTGTGACTCTTCCAGTCTCTGTATCTCTGGTACAATCTGCTGATGTCTCTGTGTGACTCTTCCAGTCTCTGTATCTCTGCTACAACCTGCCGATGTCTCTGTGACTCTTCCAGTCTCTGTATCTCTGGTACAACCTGCTGATGTCTCTGTGTGACTCTTCCAGTCTCTGTATCTCTGGTACAACCTGCTGATGTCTCTCTGTATCTCTGGTACAACCTGCTGATGTCTCTCTGTATCTCTGGTACAACCTGCTGATGTCTCTGTATGACTCTTCCAGTCTCTGTATCTCTGGTACAACCTGCTGATGTCTCTGTGTGACTCTTCCAGTCTCTGTATCTCTGGTACAACCTGCTGATGTCTCTCTGTATCTCTGGTACAACCTGCTGATGTCTCTCTGTATCTCTGGTACAACCTGCTGATGTCTCTGTGTGACTCTTCCAGTCTCTGTATCTCTGGTACAACCTACTGATGTCTCTCTGTATCTCTGGTACAACCTGCTGATGTCTCTGTGTGACTCTTCCAGTCTCTGTATCTCTGCTACAACCTGCTGATGTCTCTGTGTGACTCTTCCAGTCTCTGTATCTCTGGTACAACCTGCTGATGTCTCTGTGTGACTCTTCCAGTCTCTGTGTGACTCTTCCAGTCTCTGTATCTCTGCTACAACCTGCTGATGTCTCTGTGTGACTCTTCCAGTCTCTGTATCTCTGGTACAACCTACTGATGTCTCTCTGTATCTCTGGTACAACCTACTGATGTCTCTCTGTATCTCTGGTACAACCTACTGATGTCTCTCTGTATCTCTGGTACAACCTACTGATGTCTCTCTGTATCTCTGGTACAACCTACTGATGTCTCTCTGTATCTCTGGTACAACCTACTGATGTCTCTCTGTATCTCTGGTACAACCTGCTGATGTCTCTCTGTGACTCTTCCAGTCTCTGTATCTCTGGTACAACCTGCTGATGTCTCTCTGTGACTCTTCCAGTCTCTGTATCTCTGGTACAATCTGCTGATGTCTCTCTGTATCTCTGGTACAACCTGCTGAAGTCTCTCTGTATCTCTGGTACAATCTGCTGATGTCTCTCTGTATCTCTGGTACAACCTGCTGATGTCTCTGTGTGACTCTTCCAGTCTCTGTATCTCTGGTACAACCTGCTGATGTCTCTGTGTGACTCTTCCAGTCTCTGTATCTCTGGTACAACCTACTGATGTCTCTCTGTATTTCTGGTACAACCTGCTGATGTCTCTGTGTGACTCTTCCAGTCTCTGTATCTCTGGTACAACCTACTGATGTCTCTGTGTGACTCTTCCAGTCTCTGTATCTCTGGTACAACCTACTGATGTCTCTCTGTATCTCTGCTACAACCTGCTGATGTCTCTGTGTGACTCTTCCAGTCTCTGTATCTCTGGTACAACCTACTGATGTCTCTCTGTATCTCTGGTACAACCTACTGATGTCTCTCTGTATCTCTGGTACAACCTACTGATGTCTCTCTGTATCTCTGGTACAAGCTGCTGATGTTTCTGTGTGACTCTTCCAGTCTCTGTATCTCTGGTACAACCTGCTGATGTCTCTGTGTGACTCTTCCAGTCTCTGTATCTCTGGTACAACCTGCTGATGTCTCTGTGTGACTCTTCCAGTCTCTGTATCTCTGGTACAACCTGCTGATGTCTCTCTATGACTCTTCCAGTCTCTGTATCTCTGGTACAACCTGCTGATGTCTCTCTATGACTCTTCCAGTCTCTGTATCTCTGGTACAACCTGCTGATGTCTCTCTATGACTCTTCCAGTCTCTGTATCTCTTGTACAACCTGCTGATGTCTCTGTGACTCTTCCAGTCTCTGTATCTCTGGTACAACCTGCTGATGTCTCTGTGACTCTTCCAGTCTCTGTATCTCTGGTACAACCTGCTGATGTCTCTCTGTGACTCTTCCAGTCTCTGTATCTCTGGTACAACCTGCTGATGTCTCTGTGACTCTTCCAGTCTCTGTAGCTCTGCTACAACCTGCTGATGTCTCTCTGTGACTCCTCCAGTCTCTGTATCTCTGGTACAACCTGCTGATGTCTCTCTGTGACTCCTCCAGTCTCTGTATCTCTGGTACAACCTGCTGATGTCTCTGTGACTCCTCCAGTCTCTGTATCTCTGGTACAACCTGCTGATGTCTCTCTATGACTCTTCCAGTCTCTGTATCTCTGGTACAACCTGCTGATGTCTCTCTGTGACTCTTCCAGTCTCTGTATCTCTGGTACAACCTGCTGATGTCTCTCTGTGACTCTTCCAGTCTCTGTATCTCTGGTACAACCTGCTGATGTCTCTCTGTGACTCTTCCAGTCTCTGTATCTCTGGTACAACCTGCTGATGTCTCTGTGTGACTCCTCCAGTCTCTGTATCTCTGGTACAACCTGCTGATGTCTCTGTGTGACTCCTCCAGTCTCTGTATCTCTGGTACAACCTGCTGATGTCTCTGTGTGACTCTTCCAGTCTCTGTATCTCTGCTACAACCTGCTGATGTCTCTCTATGACTCTTCCAGTCTCTGTATCTCTGGTACAACCTGCTGATGTCTCTCTGTGACTCTTCCAGTCTCTGTATCTCTGGTACAACCTGCTGATGTCTCTCTGTGACTCTTCCAGTCTCTGTATCTCTGGTACAACCTGCTGATGTCTCTGTGTGACTCTTCCAGTCTCTGTATCTCTGGTACAACCTGCTGATGTCTCTGTGTGACTCTTCCAGTCTCTGTATCTCTGGTACAACCTGCTGATGTCTCTCTGTGACTCTTCCAGTCTCTGTATCTCTGGTACAACCTGCTGATGTCTCTCTGTGACTCTTCCAGTCTCTGTATCTCTGGTACAATCTGCTGATGTCTCTGTGTGACTCTTCCAGTCTCTGTATCTCTGCTACAACCTGCTGATGTCTCTGTGTGACTCTTCCAGTCTCTGTATCTCTGCTACAACCTGCTGATGTCTCTCTGTATCTCTGGTACAACCTGCTGATGTCTCTGTGTGACTCTTCCAGTCTCTGTATCTCTGCTACAACCTGCTGATGTCTCTGTGTGACTCTTCCAGTCTCTGTATCTCTGGTACAACCTGCTGATGTCTCTCTGTATCTCTGGTACAACCTGCTGATGTCTCTGTGTGACTCTTCCAGTCTCTGTATCTCTGGTACAACCTGCTGATGTCTCTGTGTATCTCTGGTACAACCTGCTGATGTCTCTCTGTATCTCTGGTACAACCTACTGATGTCTCTCTGTATCCCTGGTACAACCTGCTGAAGTCTCTGTGTCTCTTCCAGTCTCTGTATCTCTGGTCCAACCTGCTGATGTCTCTGTGTGACTCTTCCAGTCTCTGTATCTCTGGTACAACCTGCTGATGTCTCTCTGTATCTCTGGTACAACCTGCTGATGTCTCTCTGTATCTCTGGTACAACCTGCTGATGTCTCTGTGTGACTCTTCCAGTCTCTGTATCTCTGGTACAACCTGCTGAAGTCTCTCTGTATTTCTGGTACAACCTGCTGATGTCTCTGTGTGACTCTTCCAGTCTCTGTATCTCTGGTACAACCTGCTGATGTCTCTCTGTATCTCTGGTACAACCTGCTGATGTCTCTCTGTATCTCTGGTACAACCTGCTGAAGTCTCTCTGTATCTCTGGTACAACCTGCTGATGTCTCTGTGTGACTCTTCCAGTCTCTGTATCTCTGGTACAATCTGCTGATGTCTCTCTGTATCTCTGGTACAACCTGCTGAAGTCTCTCTGTATCTCTGGTACAACCTGCTGATGTCTCTCTGTATCTCTGGTACAACCTACTGATGTCTCTCTGTATCTCTGGTACAACCTGCTGATGTCTCTGTGTGACTCTTCCAGTCTCTGTATCTCTGGTACAACCTACTGATGTCTCTGTGTGACTCTTCCAGTCTCTGTATCTCTGCTACAACCTACTGATGTCTCTGTGTGACTCTTCCAGTCTCTGTATCTCTGCTACAACCTGCTGATGTCTCTGTGTGACTCTTCCAGTCTCTGTATCTCTGCTACAACCTGCTGATGTCTCTGTGTGACTCTTCCAGTCTCTGTATCTCTGGTACAACCTGCTGATGTCTCTCTGTATCTCTGTTACAACCTGCTGATGTCTCTGTGTGACTCTTCCAGTCTCTGTATCTCTGCTACAACCTGCTGATGTCTCTGTGTGACTCTTCCAGTCTCTGTATCTCTGGTACAACCTGCTGATGTCTCTCTGTATCTCTGGTACAACCTGCTGATGTCTCTGTGTGACTCTTCCAGTCTCTGTATCTCTGGTACAACCTGCTGATGTCTCTGTGTGACTCTTCCAGTCTCTGTATCTCTGGTACAACCTGCTGATGTCTCTGTGTATCTCTGGTACAACCTGCTGATGTCTCTGTGTGACTCTTCCAGTCTCTGTATCTCTGGTACAACCTGCTGATGTCTCTGTGTATCTCTGGTACAACCTGCTGATGTCTCTCTGTATCCCTGGTACAACCTGCTGAAGTCTCTGTTTCTCTTCCAGTCTCTGTATCTCTGGTCCAACCTGCTGATGTCTCTGTGTGACTCTTCCAGTCTCTGTATCTCTGGTACAACCTGCTGATGTCTCTCTGTATCTCTGGTACAACCTGCTGATGTCTCTCTGTATCTCTGGTACAACCTGCTGATGTCTCTGTGTGACTCTTCCAGTCTCTGTATCTCTGGTACAACCTGCTGAAGTCTCTCTGTATTTCTGGTACAACCTGCTGATGTCTCTGTGTGACTCTTCCAGTCTCTGTATCTCTGGTACAACCTACTGATGTCTCTCTGTATCTCTGGTACAACCTGCTGATGTCTCTGTGTGACTCTTCCAGTCTCTGTATCTCTGGTACAATCTGCTGATGTCTCTCTGTATCTCTGGTACAACCTGCTGAAGTCTCTCTGTATCTCTGGTACAACCTGCTGAAGTCTCTCTGTATCTCTGGTACAACCTGCTGATGTCTCTCTGTATTTCTGGTACAACCTGCTGATGTCTCTGTGTGACTCTTCCAGTCTCTGTATCTCTGCTACAACCTACTGATGTCTCTGTGTGACTCTTCCAGTCTCTGTATGTCTGGTACAACCTACTGATGTCTCTGTGTGACTCTTCCAGTCTCTGTATCTCTGCTACAACCTGCTGATGTCTCTGTGTGACTCTTCCAGTCTCTGTATCTCTGGTACAACCTACTGATGTCTCTCTGTATCTCTGGTACAACCTGTTGAAGTCTCTCTGTATCTCTGGTACAACCTGCTGATGTCTCTGTGTGACTCTTCCAGTCTCTGTATCTCTGGTACAACCTACTGATGTCTCTCTGTATCTCTGATACAACCTGCTGATGTCTCTGTGTGACTCTTCCAGTCTCTGTATCTCTGGTACAATCTGCTGATGTCTCTCTGTATCTCTGGTACAACCTACTGATGTCTCTCTGTATTTCTGGTACAACCTGCTGATGTCTCTGTGTGACTCTTCCAGTCTCTGTATCTCTGGTACATCCTACTGATGTCTCTGTGTGACTCTTCCAGTCTCTGTATCTCTGGTACAACCTACTGATGTCTCTGTGTGACTCTTCCAGTCTCTGTATCTCTGCTACAACCTGCTGATGTCTCTGTGTGACTCTTCCAGTCTCTGTATCTCTGGTACAACCTACTGATGTCTCTCTGTATCTCTGGTACAACCTACTGATGTCTCTCTGTATCTCTGGTACAACCTGCTGATGTCTCTGTGTGACTCTTCCAGTCTCTGTATCTCTGGTACAAGCTGCTGATGTCTCTGTGTGACTCTTCCAGTCTCTGTATCTCTGGTACAACCTGCTGATGTCTCTGTGTGACTCTTCCAGTCTCTGTATCTCTGGTACAATCTGCTGATGTCTCTGTGTGACTCTTCCAGTCTCTGTATCTCTGCTACAACCTGCCGATGTCTCTGTGACTCTTCCAGTCTCTGTATCTCTGGTACAACCTGCTGATGTCTCTGTGTGACTCTTCCAGTCTCTGTATCTCTGGTACAACCTGCTGATGTCTCTCTGTATCTCTGGTACAACCTGCTGATGTCTCTCTGTATCTCTGGTACAACCTGCTGATGTCTCTGTGTGACTCTTCCAGTCTCTGTATCTCTGCTACAACCTGCTGATGTCTCTGTGTGACTCTTCCAGTCTCTGTATCTCTGGTACAACCTGCTGATGTCTCTGTGTGACTCTTCCAGTCTCTGTGTGACTCTTCCAGTCTCTGTATCTCTGCTACAACCTGCTGATGTCTCTGTGTGACTCTTCCAGTCTCTGTATCTCTGGTACAACCTACTGATGTCTCTCTGTATCTCTGGTACAACCTGTTGAAGTCTCTCTGTATCTCTGGTACAAGCTGCTGATGTCTCTCTGTATCTCTGGTACAACCTGCTGAAGTCTCTCTGTATCTCTGGTACAACCTGCTGATGTCTCTGTGTGACTCTTCCAGTCTCTGTATCTCTGGTACAACCTACTGATGTCTCTCTGTATCTCTGGTACAACCTACTGATGTCTCTCTGTATCTCTGGTACAACCTACTGATGTCTCTCTGTATCTCTGGTACAACCTGCTGATGTCTCTCTGTGACTCTTCCAGTCTCTGTATCTCTGGTACAACCTGCTGATGTCTCTCTGTGACTCTTCCAGTCTCTGTATCTCTGGTACAACCTGCTGATGTCTCTCTGTGACTCTTCCAGTCTCTGTATCTCTGGTACAATCTGCTGATGTCTCTCTGTATCTCTGGTACAACCTGCTGATGTCTCTCTGTATTTCTGGTACAACCTGCTGATGTCTCTGTGTGACTCTTCCAGTCTCTGTATCTCTGGTACAACCTACTGATGTCTCTGTGTGACTCTTCCAGTCTCTGTATCTCTGGTACAACCTACTGATGTCTCTCTGTATCTCTGCTACAACCTGCTGATGTCTCTGTGTGACTCTTCCAGTCTCTGTATCTCTGGTACAACCTACTGATGTCTCTCTGTATCTCTGGTACAACCTACTGATGTCTCTCTGTATCTCTGGTACAACCTACTGATGTCTCTCTGTATCTCTGGTACAAGCTGCTGATGTTTCTGTGTGACTCTTCCAGTCTCTGTATCTCTGGTACAACCTGCTGATGTCTCTGTGTGACTCTTCCAGTCTCTGTATCTCTGGTACAACCTGCTGATGTCTCTGTGTGACTCTTCCAGTCTCTGTATCTCTGGTACAACCTGCTGATGTCTCTCTATGACTCTTCCAGTCTCTGTATCTCTGGTACAACCTGCTGATGTCTCTCTATGACTCTTCCAGTCTCTGTATCTCTGGTACAACCTGCTGATGTCTCTGTGACTCTTCCAGTCTCTGTAGCTCTGCTACAACCTGCTGATGTCTCTCTGTGACTCCTCCAGTCTCTGTATCTCTGGTACAACCTGCTGATGTCTCTGTGACTCCTCCAGTCTCTGTATCTCTGGTACAACCTGCTGATGTCTCTCTATGACTCTTCCAGTCTCTGTATCTCTGGTACAACCTGCTGATGTCTCTCTGTGACTCTTCCAGTCTCTGTATCTCTGGTACAACCTGCTGATGTCTCTCTGTGACTCTTCCAGTCTCTGTATCTCTGGTACAACCTGCTGATGTCTCTCTGTGACTCTTCCAGTCTCTGTATCTCTGGTACAACCTGCTGATGTCTCTGTGTGACTCCTCCAGTCTCTGTATCTCTGGTACAACCTGCTGATGTCTCTGTGTGACTCCTCCAGTCTCTGTATCTCTGGTACAACCTGCTGATGTCTCTGTGTGACTCTTCCAGTCTCTGTATCTCTGCTACAACCTGCTGATGTCTCTCTATGACTCTTCCAGTCTCTGTATCTCTGGTACAACCTGCTGATGTCTCTCTGTGACTCTTCCAGTCTCTGTATCTCTGGTACAACCTGCTGATGTCTCTCTGTGACTCTTCCAGTCTCTGTATCTCTGGTACAACCTGCTGATGTCTCTGTGTGACTCTTCCAGTCTCTGTATCTCTGGTACAACCTGCTGATGTCTCTGTGTGACTCTTCCAGTCTCTGTATCTCTGGTACAACCTGCTGATGTCTCTCTGTGACTCTTCCAGTCTCTGTATCTCTGGTACAACCTGCTGATGTCTCTCTGTGACTCTTCCAGTCTCTGTATCTCTGGTACAATCTGCTGATGTCTCTGTGTGACTCTTCCAGTCTCTGTATCTCTGCTACAACCTGCTGATGTCTCTGTGTGACTCTTCCAGTCTCTGTATCTCTGGTACAACCTGCTGATGTCTCTCTGTATCTCTGGTACAACCTGCTGATGTCTCTGTGTGACTCTTCCAGTCTCTGTATCTCTGGTACAACCTGCTGATGTCTCTGTGTGACTCTTCCAGTCTCTGTATCTCTGCTACAACCTGCTGATGTCTCTGTGTGACTCTTCCAGTCTCTGTATCTCTGCTACAACCTGCTGATGTCTCTGTGTGACTCTTCCAGTCTCTGTATCTCTGCTACAACCTGCTGATGTCTCTGTGTGACTCTTCCAGTCTCTGTATCTCTGGTACAACCTGCTGATGTCTCTCTGTATCTCTGGTACAACCTGCTGATGTCTCTGTGTGACTCTTCCAGTCTCTGTATCTCTGGTACAACCTGCTGATGTCTCTGTGTGACTCTTCCAGTCTCTGTATCTCTGGTACAACCTGCTGATGTCTCTGTGTATCTCTGGTACAACCTGCTGATGTCTCTCTGTATCTCTGGTACAACCTACTGATGTCTCTCTGTATCCCTGGTACAACCTGCTGAAGTCTCTGTGTCTCTTCCAGTCTCTGTATCTCTGGTCCAACCTGCTGATGTCTCTGTGTGACTCTTCCAGTCTCTGTATCTCTGGTACAACCTGCTGATGTCTCTCTGTATCTCTGGTACAACCTGCTGATGTCTCTCTGTATCTCTGGTACAACCTGCTGATGTCTCTGTGTGACTCTTCCAGTCTCTGTATCTCTGGTACAACCTGCTGAAGTCTCTCTGTATTTCTGGTACAACCTGCTGATGTCTCTGTGTGACTCTTCCAGTCTCTGTATCTCTGGTACAACCTGCTGATGTCTCTCTGTATCTCTGGTACAACCTGCTGATGTCTCTCTGTATCTCTGGTACAACCTGCTGATGTCTCTCTGTATCTCTGGTACAACCTGCTGAAGTCTCTCTGTATCTCTGGTACAACCTGCTGATGTCTCTGTGTGACTCTTCCATTCTCTGTATCTCTGGTACAATCTGCTGATGTCTCTCTGTATCTCTGGTACAACCTGCTGAAGTCTCTGTGTGACTCTTCCATTCTCTGTATCTCTGGTACAACCTGCTGATGTCTCTCTGTATCTCTGGTACAACCTGCTGATGTCTCTGTGTGACTCTTCCATTCTCTGTATCTCTGGTACAATCTGCTGATGTCTCTCTGTATCTCTGGTACAACCTGCTGAAGTCTCTCTGTATCTCTGGTACAACCTGCTGATGTCTCTCTGTATCTCTGGTACAACCTGCTGATGTCTCTGTGTGACTCTTCCAGTCTCTGTATCTCTGGTACAACCTGCTGATGTCTCTGTGTGACTCTTCCAGTCTCTGTATCTCTGGTACAACCTACTGATGTCTCTGTGTGACTCTTCCAGTCTCTGTATCTCTGCTACAACCTACTGATGTCTCTGTGTGACTCTTCCAGTCTCTGTATCTCTGCTACAACCTGCTGATGTCTCTGTGTGACTCTTCCAGTCTCTGTATCTCTGCTACAACCTGCTGATGTCTCTGTGTGACTCTTCCAGTCTCTGTATCTCTGGTACAACCTGCTGATGTCTCTGTGTGACTCTTCCAGTCTCTGTATCTCTGCTACAACCTGCTGATGTCTCTGTGTGACTCTTCCAGTCTCTGTATCTCTGGTACAACCTGCTGATGTCTCTCTGTATCTCTGGTACAACCTGCTGATGTCTCTGTGTGACTCTTCCAGTCTCTGTATCTCTGGTACAACCTGCTGATGTCTCTGTGTGACTCTTCCAGTCTCTGTATCTCTGGTACAACCTGCTGATGTCTCTGTGTATCTCTGGTACAACCTGCTGATGTCTCTCTGTATCTCTGGTACAACCTACTGATGTCTCTCTGTATCCCTGGTACAACCTGCTGAAGTCTCTGATTCTCTTCCAGTCTCTGTATCTCTGGTCCAACCTGCTGATGTCTCTGTGTGACTCTTCCAGTCTCTGTATCTCTGGTACAACCTGCTGATGTCTCTCTGTATCTCTGGTACAACCTGCTGATGTCTCTCTGTATCTCTGGTACAACCTGCTGATGTCTCTGTGTGACTCTTCCAGTCTCTGTATCTCTGGTACAACCTGCTGAAGTCTCTCTGTATTTCTGGTACAACCTGCTGATGTCTCTGTGTGACTCTTCCAGTCTCTGTATCTCTGGTACAACCTACTGATGTCTCTCTGTATCTCTGGTACAACCTGCTGATGTCTCTGTGTGACTCTTCCAGTCTCTGTATCTCTGGTACAATCTGCTGATGTCTCTCTGTATCTCTGGTACAACCTGCTGAAGTGTCTCTGTATCTCTGGTACAACCTGCTGATGTCTCTCTGTATTTCTGGTACAACCTGCTGATGTCTCTGTGTGACTCTTCCAGTCTCTGTATCTCTGCTACAACCTACTGATGTCTCTGTGTGACTCTTCCAGTCTCTGTATGTCTGGTACAACCTACTGATGTCTCTGTGTGACTCTTCCAGTCTCTGTATCTCTGCTACAACCTGCTGATGTCTCTGTGTGACTCTTCCAGTCTCTGTATCTCTGGTACAACCTACTGATGTCTCTCTGTATCTCTGGTACAACCTGTTGAAGTCTCTCTGTATCTCTGGTACAACCTGCTGATGTCTCTGTGTGACTCTTCCAGTCTCTGTATCTCTGGTACAACCTACTGATGTCTCTCTGTATCTCTGATACAACCTGCTGATGTCTCTGTGTGACTCTTCCAGTCTCTGTATCTCTGGTACAATCTGCTGATGTCTCTCTGTATCTCTGGTACAACCTACTGATGTCTCTCTGTATTTCTGGTACAACCTGCTGATGTCTCTGTGTGACTCTTCCAGTCTCTGTATCTCTGGTACATCCTACTGATGTCTCTGTGTGACTCTTCCAGTCTCTGTATCTCTGGTACAACCTACTGATGTCTCTGTGTGACTCTTCCAGTCTCTGTATCTCTGCTACAACCTGCTGATGTCTCTGTGTGACTCTTCCAGTCTCTGTATCTCTGGTACAACCTGCTGATGTCTCTGTGTGACTCTTCCAGTCTCTGTATCTCTGGTACAATCTGCTGATGTCTCTGTGTGACTCTTCCAGTCTCTGTATCTCTGCTACAACCTGCCGATGTCTCTGTGACTCTTCCAGTCTCTGTATCTCTGGTACAACCTGCTGATGTCTCTGTGTGACTCTTCCAGTCTCTGTATCTCTGGTACAACCTGCTGATGTCTCTCTGTATCTCTGGTACAACCTGCTGATGTCTCTCTGTATCTCTGGTACAACCTGCTGATGTCTCTGTGTGACTCTTCCAGTCTCTGTATCTCTGCTACAACCTGCTGATGTCTCTGTGTGACTCTTCCAGTCTCTGTATCTCTGGTACAACCTGCTGATGTCTCTGTGTGACTCTTCCAGTCTCTGTGTGACTCTTCCAGTCTCTGTATCTCTGCTACAACCTGCTGATGTCTCTGTGTGACTCTTCCAGTCTCTGTATCTCTGGTACAACCTGTTGAAGTCTCTCTGTATCTCTGGTACAAGCTGCTGATGTCTCTCTGTATCTCTGGTACAACCTGCTGAAGTCTCTCTGTATCTCTGGTACAACCTGCTGATGTCTCTGTGTGACTCTTCCAGTCTCTGTATCTCTGGTACAACCTACTGATGTCTCTCTGTATCTCTGGTACAACCTACTGATGTCTCTCTGTATCTCTGGTACAACCTGCTGATGTCTCTCTGTGACTCTTCCAGTCTCTGTATCTCTGGTACAACCTGCTGATGTCTCTCTGTGACTCTTCCAGTCTCTGTATCTCTGGTACAACCTGCTGATGTCTCTCTGTGACTCTTCCAGTCTCTGTATCTCTGGTACAATCTGCTGATGTCTCTCTGTATCTCTGGTACAACCTGCTGATGTCTCTCTGTATTTCTGGTACAACCTGCTGATGTCTCTGTGTGACTCTTCCAGTCTCTGTATCTCTGGTACAACCTACTGATGTCTCTGTGTGACTCTTCCAGTCTCTGTATCTCTGGTACAACCTGCTGATGTCTCTCTGTATCTCTGCTACAACCTGCTGATGTCTCTGTGTGACTCTTCCAGTCTCTGTATCTCTGGTACAACCTACTGATGTCTCTCTGTATCTCTGGTACAACCTACTGATGTCTCTCTGTATCTCTGGTACAACCTACTGATGTCTCTCTGTATCTCTGGTACAAGCTGCTGATGTTTCTGTGTGACTCTTCCAGTCTCTGTATCTCTGGTACAACCTGCTGATGTCTCTGTGTGACTCTTCCAGTCTCTGTATCTCTGGTACAACCTGCTGATGTCTCTGTGTGACTCTTCCAGTCTCTGTATCTCTGGTACAACCTGCTGATGTCTCTCTATGACTCTTCCAGTCTCTGTATCTCTGGTACAACCTGCTGATGTCTCTCTATGACTCTTCCAGTCTCTGTATCTCTGGTACAACCTGCTGATGTCTCTCTATGACTCTTCCAGTCTCTGTATCTCTGGTACAACCTGCTGATGTCTCTGTGACTCTTCCAGTCTCTGTAGCTCTGCTACAACCTGCTGATGTCTCTCTGTGACTCCTCCAGTCTCTGTATCTCTGGTACAACCTGCTGATGTCTCTGTGACTCCTCCAGTCTCTGTATCTCTGGTACAACCTGCTGATGTCTCTCTATGACTCTTCCAGTCTCTGTATCTCTGGTACAACCTGCTGATGTCTCTCTGTGACTCTTCCAGTCTCTGTATCTCTGGTACAACCTGCTGATGTCTCTCTGTGACTCTTCCAGTCTCTGTATCTTTGGTACAACCTGCTGATGTCTCTCTGTGACTCTTCCAGTCTCTGTATCTCTGGTACAACCTGCTGATGTCTCTGTGTGACTCCTCCAGTCTCTGTATCTCTGGTACAACCTGCTGATGTCTCTGTGTGACTCCTCCAGTCTCTGTATCTCTGGTACAACCTGCTGATGTCTCTGTGTGACTCTTCCAGTCTCTGTATCTCTGCTACAACCTGCTGATGTCTCTCTGTGACTCTTCCAGTCTCTGTATCTCTGGTACAACCTGCTGATGTCTCTCTGTGACTCTTCCAGTCTCTGTATCTCTGGTACAACCTGCTGATGTCTCTGTGTGACTCTTCCAGTCTCTGTATCTCTGGTACAACCTGCTGATGTCTCTGTGTGACTCTTCCAGTCTCTGTATCTCTGGTACAACCTGCTGATGTCTCTCTGTGACTCTTCCAGTCTCTGTATCTCTGGTACAACCTGCTGATGTCTCTCTGTGACTCTTCCAGTCTCTGTATCTCTGGTACAATCTGCTGATGTCTCTGTGTGACTCTTCCAGTCTCTGTATCTCTGCTACAACCTGCTGATGTCTCTGTGTGACTCTTCCAGTCTCTGTATCTCTGGTACAACCTGCTGATGTCTCTGTGTGACTCTTCCAGTCTCTGTATCTCTGCTACAACCTGCTGATGTCTCTGTGTGACTCTTCCAGTCTCTGTATCTCTGGTACAACCTGCTGATGTCTCTCTGTATCTCTGGTACAACCTGCTGATGTCTCTGTGTGACTCTTCCAGTCTCTGTATCTCTGGTACAACCTGCTGATGTCTCTGTGTGACTCTTCCAGTCTCTGTATCTCTGGTACAACCTGCTGATGTCTCTGTGTATCTCTGGTACAACCTGCTGATGTCTCTCTGTATCTCTGGTACAACCTGCTGATGTCTCTCTGTATCTCTGGTACAACCTGCTGATGTCTCTGTGTGACTCTTCCAGTCTCTGTATCTCTGCTACAACCTGATGATGTCTCTGTGTGACTCTTCCAGTCTCTGTATCTCTGGTACAACCTGCTGATGTCTCTCTGTATCTCTGGTACAACCTGCTGATGTCTCTGTGTGACTCTTCCAGTCTCTGTATCTCTGGTACAAACTGCTGATGTCTCTGTGTGACTCTTCCAGTCTCTGTATCTCTGGTACAACCTGCTGATGTCTCTGTGTATCTCTGGTACAACCTGCTGATGTCTCTCTGTATCTCTGGTACAACCTGCTGATGTCTCTGTGTATCTCTGGTACAACCTGCTGATGTCTCTCTGTATCTCTGGTACAACCTACTGATGTCTCTCTGTATCCCTGGTACAACCTGCTGAAGTCTCTGATTCTCTTCCAGTCTCTGTATCTCTGGTCCAACCTGCTGATGTCTCTGTGTGACTCTTCCAGTCTCTGTATCTCTGGTACAACCTGCTGATGTCTCTCTGTATCTCTGGTACAACCTGCTGATGTCTCTCTGTATCTCTGGTACAACCTGCTGATGTCTCTGTGTGACTCTTCCAGTCTCTGTATCTCTGGTACAACCTGCTGAAGTCTCTCTGTATTTCTGGTACAACCTGCTGATGTCTCTGTGTGACTCTTCCAGTCTCTGTATCTCTGGTACAACCTACTGATGTCTCTCTGTATCTCTGGTACAACCTGCTGATGTCTCTGTGTGACTCTTCCAGTCTCTGTATCTCTGGTACAATCTGCTGATGTCTCTCTGTATCTCTGGTACAACCTGCTGAAGTGTCTCTGTATCTCTGGTACAACCTGCTGAAGTCGCTCTGTATCTCTGGTACAACCTGCTGATGTCTCTCTGTATTTCTGGTACAACCTGCTGATGTCTCTGTGTGACTCTTCCAGTCTCTGTATCTCTGCTACAACCTACTGATGTCTCTGTGTGACTCTTCCAGTCTCTGTATGTCTGGTACAACCTACTGATGTCTCTGTGTGACTCTTCCAGTCTCTGTATCTCTGCTACAACCTGCTGATGTCTCTGTGTGACTCTTCCAGTCTCTGTATCTCTGGTACAACCTACTGATGTCTCTCTGTATCTCTGGTACAACCTGTTGAAGTCTCTCTGTATCTCTGGTACAACCTGCTGATGTCTCTGTGTGACTCTTCCAGTCTCTGTATCTCTGGTACAACCTACTGATGTCTCTCTGTATCTCTGATACAACCTGCTGATGTCTCTGTGTGACTCTTCCAGTCTCTGTATCTCTGGTACAATCTGCTGATGTCTCTCTGTATCTCTGGTACAACCTACTGATGTCTCTCTGTATTTCTGGTACAACCTGCTGATGTCTCTGTGTGACTCTTCCAGTCTCTGTATCTCTGGTACATCCTACTGATGTCTCTGTGTGACTCTTCCAGTCTCTGTATCTCTGGTACAACCTACTGATGTCTCTGTGTGACTCTTCCAGTCTCTGTATCTCTGCTACAACCTGCTGATGTCTCTGTGTGACTCTTCCAGTCTCTGTATCTCTGGTACAACCTACTGATGTCTCTCTGTATCTCTGGTACAACCTACTGATGTCTCTCTGTATCTCTGGTACAAGCTGCTGATGTCTCTGTGTGACTCTTCCAGTCTCTGTATCTCTGGTACAACCTGCTGATGTCTCTGTGTGACTCTTCCAGTCTCTGTATCTCTGGTACAATCTGCTGATGTCTCTGTGTGACTCTTCCAGTCTCTGTATCTCTGCTACAACCTGCTGATGTCTCTGTGTGACTCTTCCAGTCTCTGTATCTCTGGTACAACCTGCTGATGTCTCTGTGTGACTCTTCCAGTCTCTGTATCTCTGGTACAACCTGCTGATGTCTCTCTGTGACTCTTCCAGTCTCTGTATCTCTGGTACAACCTGCTGATGTCTCTCTGTGACTCTTCCAGTCTCTGTATCTCTGGTACAATCTGCTGATGTCTCTGTGTGACTCTTCCAGTCTCTGTATCTCTGCTACAACCTGCTGATGTCTCTGTGTGACTCTTCCAGTCTCTGTATCTCTGGTACAACCTGCTGATGTCTCTCTGTATCTCTGGTACAACCTGCTGATGTCTCTGTGTGACTCTTCCAGTCTCTGTATCTCTGGTACAACCTGCTGATGTCTCTGTGTGACTCTTCCAGTCTCTGTATCTCTGCTACAACCTGCTGATGTCTCTGTGTGACTCTTCCAGTCTCTGTATCTCTGCTACAACCTGCTGATGTCTCTGTGTGACTCTTCCAGTCTCTGTATCTCTGCTACAACCTGCTGATGTCTCTGTGTGACTCTTCCAGTCTCTGTATCTCTGGTACAACCTGCTGATGTCTCTCTGTATCTCTGGTACAACCTGCTGATGTCTCTGTGTGACTCTTCCAGTCTCTGTATCTCTGGTACAACCTGCTGATGTCTCTGTGTGACTCTTCCAGTCTCTGTATCTCTGGTACAACCTGCTGATGTCTCTGTGTATCTCTGGTACAACCTGCTGATGTCTCTCTGTATCTCTGGTACAACCTACTGATGTCTCTCTGTATCCCTGGTACAACCTGCTGAAGTCTCTGTGTCTCTTCCAGTCTCTGTATCTCTGGTCCAACCTGCTGATGTCTCTGTGTGACTCTTCCAGTCTCTGTATCTCTGGTACAACCTGCTGATGTCTCTCTGTATCTCTGGTACAACCTGCTGATGTCTCTCTGTATCTCTGGTACAACCTGCTGATGTCTCTGTGTGACTCTTCCAGTCTCTGTATCTCTGGTACAACCTGCTGAAGTCTCTCTGTATTTCTGGTACAACCTGCTGATGTCTCTGTGTGACTCTTCCAGTCTCTGTATCTCTGGTACAACCTGCTGATGTCTCTCTGTATCTCTGGTACAACCTGCTGATGTCTCTCTGTATCTCTGGTACAACCTGCTGATGTCTCTCTGTATCTCTGGTACAACCTGCTGAAGTCTCTCTGTATCTCTGGTACAACCTGCTGATGTCTCTGTGTGACTCTTCCATTCTCTGTATCTCTGGTACAATCTGCTGATGTCTCTCTGTATCTCTGGTACAACCTGCTGAAGTCTCTGTGTGACTCTTCCATTCTCTGTATCTCTGGTACAACCTGCTGATGTCTCTCTGTATCTCTGGTACAACCTGCTGATGTCTCTGTGTGACTCTTCCATTCTCTGTATCTCTGGTACAATCTGCTGATGTCTCTCTGTATCTCTGGTACAACCTGCTGAAGTCTCTCTGTATCTCTGGTACAACCTGCTGATGTCTCTCTGTATCTCTGGTACAACCTGCTGATGTCTCTGTGTGACTCTTCCAGTCTCTGTATCTCTGGTACAACCTGCTGATGTCTCTGTGTGACTCTTCCAGTCTCTGTATCTCTGGTACAACCTACTGATGTCTCTGTGTGACTCTTCCAGTCTCTGTATCTCTGCTACAACCTACTGATGTCTCTGTGTGACTCTTCCAGTCTCTGTATCTCTGCTACAACCTGCTGATGTCTCTGTGTGACTCTTCCAGTCTCTGTATCTCTGCTACAACCTGCTGATGTCTCTGTGTGACTCTTCCAGTCTCTGTATCTCTGGTACAACCTGCTGATGTCTCTGTGTGACTCTTCCAGTCTCTGTATCTCTGCTACAACCTGCTGATGTCTCTGTGTGACTCTTCCAGTCTCTGTATCTCTGGTACAACCTGCTGATGTCTCTCTGTATCTCTGGTACAACCTGCTGATGTCTCTGTGTGACTCTTCCAGTCTCTGTATCTCTGGTACAACCTGCTGATGTCTCTGTGTGACTCTTCCAGTCTCTGTATCTCTGGTACAACCTGCTGATGTCTCTGTGTATCTCTGGTACAACCTGCTGATGTCTCTCTGTATCTCTGGTACAACCTACTGATGTCTCTCTGTATCCCTGGTACAACCTGCTGAAGTCTCTGATTCTCTTCCAGTCTCTGTATCTCTGGTCCAACCTGCTGATGTCTCTGTGTGACTCTTCCAGTCTCTGTATCTCTGGTACAACCTGCTGATGTCTCTCTGTATCTCTGGTACAACCTGCTGATGTCTCTCTGTATCTCTGGTACAACCTGCTGATGTCTCTGTGTGACTCTTCCAGTCTCTGTATCTCTGGTACAACCTGCTGAAGTCTCTCTGTATTTCTGGTACAACCTGCTGATGTCTCTGTGTGACTCTTCCAGTCTCTGTATCTCTGGTACAACCTACTGATGTCTCTCTGTATCTCTGGTACAACCTGCTGATGTCTCTGTGTGACTCTTCCAGTCTCTGTATCTCTGGTACAATCTGCTGATGTCTCTCTGTATCTCTGGTACAACCTGCTGAAGTGTCTCTGTATCTCTGGTACAACCTGCTGATGTCTCTCTGTATTTCTGGTACAACCTGCTGATGTCTCTGTGTGACTCTTCCAGTCTCTGTATCTCTGCTACAACCTACTGATGTCTCTGTGTGACTCTTCCAGTCTCTGTATGTCTGGTACAACCTACTGATGTCTCTGTGTGACTCTTCCAGTCTCTGTATCTCTGCTACAACCTGCTGATGTCTCTGTGTGACTCTTCCAGTCTCTGTATCTCTGGTACAACCTACTGATGTCTCTCTGTATCTCTGGTACAACCTGTTGAAGTCTCTCTGTATCTCTGGTACAACCTGCTGATGTCTCTGTGTGACTCTTCCAGTCTCTGTATCTCTGGTACAACCTACTGATGTCTCTCTGTATCTCTGATACAACCTGCTGATGTCTCTGTGTGACTCTTCCAGTCTCTGTATCTCTGGTACAATCTGCTGATGTCTCTCTGTATCTCTGGTACAACCTACTGATGTCTCTCTGTATTTCTGGTACAACCTGCTGATGTCTCTGTGTGACTCTTCCAGTCTCTGTATCTCTGGTACATCCTACTGATGTCTCTGTGTGACTCTTCCAGTCTCTGTATCTCTGGTACAACCTACTGATGTCTCTGTGTGACTCTTCCAGTCTCTGTATCTCTGCTACAACCTGCTGATGTCTCTGTGTGACTCTTCCAGTCTCTGTATCTCTGGTACAACCTGCTGATGTCTCTGTGTGACTCTTCCAGTCTCTGTATCTCTGGTACAATCTGCTGATGTCTCTGTGTGACTCTTCCAGTCTCTGTATCTCTGCTACAACCTGCCGATGTCTCTGTGACTCTTCCAGTCTCTGTATCTCTGGTACAACCTGCTGATGTCTCTGTGTGACTCTTCCAGTCTCTGTATCTCTGGTACAACCTGCTGATGTCTCTCTGTATCTCTGGTACAACCTGCTGATGTCTCTCTGTATCTCTGGTACAACCTGCTGATGTCTCTGTGTGACTCTTCCAGTCTCTGTATCTCTGCTACAACCTGCTGATGTCTCTGTGTGACTCTTCCAGTCTCTGTATCTCTGGTACAACCTGCTGATGTCTCTGTGTGACTCTTCCAGTCTCTGTGTGACTCTTCCAGTCTCTGTATCTCTGCTACAACCTGCTGATGTCTCTGTGTGACTCTTCCAGTCTCTGTATCTCTGGTACAACCTGTTGAAGTCTCTCTGTATCTCTGGTACAAGCTGCTGATGTCTCTCTGTATCTCTGGTACAACCTGCTGAAGTCTCTCTGTATCTCTGGTACAACCTGCTGATGTCTCTGTGTGACTCTTCCAGTCTCTGTATCTCTGGTACAACCTACTGATGTCTCTCTGTATCTCTGGTACAACCTACTGATGTCTCTCTGTATCTCTGGTACAACCTGCTGATGTCTCTCTGTGACTCTTCCAGTCTCTGTATCTCTGGTACAACCTGCTGATGTCTCTCTGTGACTCTTCCAGTCTCTGTATCTCTGGTACAACCTGCTGATGTCTCTCTGTGACTCTTCCAGTCTCTGTATCTCTGGTACAATCTGCTGATGTCTCTCTGTATCTCTGGTACAACCTGCTGATGTCTCTCTGTATTTCTGGTACAACCTGCTGATGTCTCTGTGTGACTCTTCCAGTCTCTGTATCTCTGGTACAACCTACTGATGTCTCTGTGTGACTCTTCCAGTCTCTGTATCTCTGGTACAACCTGCTGATGTCTCTCTGTATCTCTGCTACAACCTGCTGATGTCTCTGTGTGACTCTTCCAGTCTCTGTATCTCTGGTACAACCTACTGATGTCTCTCTGTATCTCTGGTACAACCTACTGATGTCTCTCTGTATCTCTGGTACAACCTACTGATGTCTCTCTGTATCTCTGGTACAAGCTGCTGATGTTTCTGTGTGACTCTTCCAGTCTCTGTATCTCTGGTACAACCTGCTGATGTCTCTGTGTGACTCTTCCAGTCTCTGTATCTCTGGTACAACCTGCTGATGTCTCTGTGTGACTCTTCCAGTCTCTGTATCTCTGGTACAACCTGCTGATGTCTCTCTATGACTCTTCCAGTCTCTGTATCTCTGGTACAACCTGCTGATGTCTCTCTATGACTCTTCCAGTCTCTGTATCTCTGGTACAACCTGCTGATGTCTCTCTATGACTCTTCCAGTCTCTGTATCTCTGGTACAACCTGCTGATGTCTCTGTGACTCTTCCAGTCTCTGTAGCTCTGCTACAACCTGCTGATGTCTCTCTGTGACTCCTCCAGTCTCTGTATCTCTGGTACAACCTGCTGATGTCTCTGTGACTCCTCCAGTCTCTGTATCTCTGGTACAACCTGCTGATGTCTCTCTATGACTCTTCCAGTCTCTGTATCTCTGGTACAACCTGCTGATGTCTCTCTGTGACTCTTCCAGTCTCTGTATCTCTGGTACAACCTGCTGATGTCTCTCTGTGACTCTTCCAGTCTCTGTATCTTTGGTACAACCTGCTGATGTCTCTCTGTGACTCTTCCAGTCTCTGTATCTCTGGTACAACCTGCTGATGTCTCTGTGTGACTCCTCCAGTCTCTGTATCTCTGGTACAACCTGCTGATGTCTCTGTGTGACTCCTCCAGTCTCTGTATCTCTGGTACAACCTGCTGATGTCTCTGTGTGACTCTTCCAGTCTCTGTATCTCTGCTACAACCTGCTGATGTCTCTCTGTGACTCTTCCAGTCTCTGTATCTCTGGTACAACCTGCTGATGTCTCTCTGTGACTCTTCCAGTCTCTGTATCTCTGGTACAACCTGCTGATGTCTCTGTGTGACTCTTCCAGTCTCTGTATCTCTGGTACAACCTGCTGATGTCTCTGTGTGACTCTTCCAGTCTCTGTATCTCTGGTACAACCTGCTGATGTCTCTCTGTGACTCTTCCAGTCTCTGTATCTCTGGTACAACCTGCTGATGTCTCTCTGTGACTCTTCCAGTCTCTGTATCTCTGGTACAATCTGCTGATGTCTCTGTGTGACTCTTCCAGTCTCTGTATCTCTGCTACAACCTGCTGATGTCTCTGTGTGACTCTTCCAGTCTCTGTATCTCTGGTACAACCTGCTGATGTCTCTGTGTGACTCTTCCAGTCTCTGTATCTCTGCTACAACCTGCTGATGTCTCTGTGTGACTCTTCCAGTCTCTGTATCTCTGGTACAACCTGCTGATGTCTCTCTGTATCTCTGGTACAACCTGCTGATGTCTCTGTGTGACTCTTCCAGTCTCTGTATCTCTGGTACAACCTGCTGATGTCTCTGTGTGACTCTTCCAGTCTCTGTATCTCTGGTACAACCTGCTGATGTCTCTGTGTATCTCTGGTACAACCTGCTGATGTCTCTCTGTATCTCTGGTACAACCTGCTGATGTCTCTCTGTATCTCTGGTACAACCTGCTGATGTCTCTGTGTGACTCTTCCAGTCTCTGTATCTCTGCTACAACCTGATGATGTCTCTGTGTGACTCTTCCAGTCTCTGTATCTCTGGTACAACCTGCTGATGTCTCTCTGTATCTCTGGTACAACCTGCTGATGTCTCTGTGTGACTCTTCCAGTCTCTGTATCTCTGGTACAAACTGCTGATGTCTCTGTGTGACTCTTCCAGTCTCTGTATCTCTGGTACAACCTGCTGATGTCTCTGTGTATCTCTGGTACAACCTGCTGATGTCTCTCTGTATCTCTGGTACAACCTGCTGATGTCTCTGTGTATCTCTGGTACAACCTGCTGATGTCTCTCTGTATCTCTGGTACAACCTACTGATGTCTCTCTGTATCCCTGGTACAACCTGCTGAAGTCTCTGATTCTCTTCCAGTCTCTGTATCTCTGGTCCAACCTGCTGATGTCTCTGTGTGACTCTTCCAGTCTCTGTATCTCTGGTACAACCTGCTGATGTCTCTCTGTATCTCTGGTACAACCTGCTGATGTCTCTCTGTATCTCTGGTACAACCTGCTGATGTCTCTGTGTGACTCTTCCAGTCTCTGTATCTCTGGTACAACCTGCTGAAGTCTCTCTGTATTTCTGGTACAACCTGCTGATGTCTCTGTGTGACTCTTCCAGTCTCTGTATCTCTGGTACAACCTACTGATGTCTCTCTGTATCTCTGGTACAACCTGCTGATGTCTCTGTGTGACTCTTCCAGTCTCTGTATCTCTGGTACAATCTGCTGATGTCTCTCTGTATCTCTGGTACAACCTGCTGAAGTGTCTCTGTATCTCTGGTACAACCTGCTGAAGTCGCTCTGTATCTCTGGTACAACCTGCTGATGTCTCTCTGTATTTCTGGTACAACCTGCTGATGTCTCTGTGTGACTCTTCCAGTCTCTGTATCTCTGCTACAACCTACTGATGTCTCTGTGTGACTCTTCCAGTCTCTGTATGTCTGGTACAACCTACTGATGTCTCTGTGTGACTCTTCCAGTCTCTGTATCTCTGCTACAACCTGCTGATGTCTCTGTGTGACTCTTCCAGTCTCTGTATCTCTGGTACAACCTACTGATGTCTCTCTGTATCTCTGGTACAACCTGTTGAAGTCTCTCTGTATCTCTGGTACAACCTGCTGATGTCTCTGTGTGACTCTTCCAGTCTCTGTATCTCTGGTACAACCTACTGATGTCTCTCTGTATCTCTGATACAACCTGCTGATGTCTCTGTGTGACTCTTCCAGTCTCTGTATCTCTGGTACAATCTGCTGATGTCTCTCTGTATCTCTGGTACAACCTACTGATGTCTCTCTGTATTTCTGGTACAACCTGCTGATGTCTCTGTGTGACTCTTCCAGTCTCTGTATCTCTGGTACATCCTACTGATGTCTCTGTGTGACTCTTCCAGTCTCTGTATCTCTGGTACAACCTACTGATGTCTCTGTGTGACTCTTCCAGTCTCTGTATCTCTGCTACAACCTGCTGATGTCTCTGTGTGACTCTTCCAGTCTCTGTATCTCTGGTACAACCTACTGATGTCTCTCTGTATCTCTGGTACAACCTACTGATGTCTCTCTGTATCTCTGGTACAAGCTGCTGATGTCTCTGTGTGACTCTTCCAGTCTCTGTATCTCTGGTACAACCTGCTGATGTCTCTGTGTGACTCTTCCAGTCTCTGTATCTCTGGTACAATCTGCTGATGTCTCTGTGTGACTCTTCCAGTCTCTGTATCTCTGCTACAACCTGCCGATGTCTCTGTGACTCTTCCAGTCTCTGTATCTCTGGTACAACCTGCTGATGTCTCTGTGTGACTCTTCCAGTCTCTGTATCTCTGGTACAACCTGCTGATGTCTCTCTGTATCTCTGGTACAACCTGCTGATGTCTCTCTGTATCTCTGGTACAACCTGCTGATGTCTCTGTGTGACTCTTCCAGTCTCTGTATCTCTGCTACAACCTGCTGATGTTTCTGTGTGACTCTTCCAGTCTCTGTATCTCTGGTACAACCTGCTGATGTCTCTGTGTGACTCTTCCAGTCTCTGTGTGACTCTTCCAGTCTCTGTATCTCTGCTACAACCTGCTGATGTCTCTGTGTGACTCTTCCAGTCTCTGTATCTCTGGTACAACCTGTTGAAGTCTCTCTGTATCTCTGGTACAAGCTGCTGATGTCTCTCTGTATCTCTGGTACAACCTGCTGAAGTCTCTCTGTATCTCTGGTACAACCTGCTGATGTCTCTGTGTGACTCTTCCAGTCTCTGTATCTCTGGTACAACCTACTGATGTCTCTCTGTATCTCTGGTACAACCTACTGATGTCTCTCTGTATCTCTGGTACAACCTACTGATGTCTCTCTGTATCTCTGGTACAACCTGCTGATGTCTCTCTGTGACTCTTCCAGTCTCTGTATCTCTGGTACAACCTGCTGATGTCTCTCTGTGACTCTTCCAGTCTCTGTATCTCTGGTACAACCTGCTGATGTCTCTCTGTGACTCTTCCAGTCTCTGTATCTCTGGTACAATCTGCTGATGTCTCTCTGTATCTCTGGTACAACCTGCTGATGTCTCTCTGTATTTCTGGTACAACCTGCTGATGTCTCTGTGTGACTCTTCCAGTCTCTGTATCTCTGGTACAACCTACTGATGTCTCTGTGTGACTCTTCCAGTCTCTGTATCTCTGGTACAACCTACTGATGTCTCTCTGTATCTCTGCTACAACCTGCTGATGTCTCTGTGTGACTCTTCCAGTCTCTGTATCTCTGGTACAACCTACTGATGTCTCTCTGTATCTCTGGTACAACCTACTGATGTCTCTCTGTATCTCTGGTACAACCTACTGATGTCTCTCTGTATCTCTGGTACAAGCTGCTGATGTTTCTGTGTGACTCTTCCAGTCTCTGTATCTCTGGTACAACCTGCTGATGTCTCTGTGTGACTCTTCCAGTCTCTGTATCTCTGGTACAACCTGCTGATGTCTCTGTGTGACTCTTCCAGTCTCTGTATCTCTGGTACAACCTGCTGATGTCTCTCTATGACTCTTCCAGTCTCTGTATCTCTGGTACAACCTGCTGATGTCTCTCTATGACTCTTCCAGTCTCTGTATCTCTGGTACAACCTGCTGATGTCTCTCTATGACTCTTCCAGTCTCTGTATCTCTGGTACAACCTGCTGATGTCTCTGTGACTCTTCCAGTCTCTGTAGCTCTGCTACAACCTGCTGATGTCTCTCTGTGACTCCTCCAGTCTCTGTATCTCTGGTACAACCTGCTGATGTCTCTGTGACTCCTCCAGTCTCTGTATCTCTGGTACAACCTGCTGATGTCTCTCTATGACTCTTCCAGTCTCTGTATCTCTGGTACAACCTGCTGATGTCTCTCTGTGACTCTTCCAGTCTCTGTATCTCTGGTACAACCTGCTGATGTCTCTCTGTGACTCTTCCAGTCTCTGTATCTCTGGTACAACCTGCTGATGTCTCTCTGTGACTCTTCCAGTCTCTGTATCTCTGGTACAACCTGCTGATGTCTCTGTGTGACTCCTCCAGTCTCTGTATCTCTGGTACAACCTGCTGATGTCTCTGTGTGACTCCTCCAGTCTCTGTATCTCTGGTACAACCTGCTGATGTCTCTGTGTGACTCTTCCAGTCTCTGTATCTCTGCTACAACCTGCTGATGTCTCTCTGTGACTCTTCCAGTCTCTGTATCTCTGGTACAACCTGCTGATGTCTCTCTGTGACTCTTCCAGTCTCTGTATCTCTGGTACAACCTGCTGATGTCTCTGTGTGACTCTTCCAGTCTCTGTATCTCTGGTACAACCTGCTGATGTCTCTGTGTGACTCTTCCAGTCTCTGTATCTCTGGTACAACCTGCTGATGTCTCTCTGTGACTCTTCCAGTCTCTGTATCTCTGGTACAACCTGCTGATGTCTCTCTGTGACTCTTCCAGTCTCTGTATCTCTGGTACAATCTGCTGATGTCTCTGTGTGACTCTTCCAGTCTCTGTATCTCTGCTACAACCTGCTGATGTCTCTGTGTGACTCTTCCAGTCTCTGTATCTCTGGTACAACCTGCTGATGTCTCTGTGTGACTCTTCCAGTCTCTGTATCTCTGCTACAACCTGCTGATGTCTCTGTGTGACTCTTCCAGTCTCTGTATCTCTGGTACAACCTGCTGATGTCTCTCTGTATCTCTGGTACAACCTGCTGATGTCTCTGTGTGACTCTTCCAGTCTCTGTATCTCTGGTACAACCTGCTGATGTCTCTGTGTGACTCTTCCAGTCTCTGTATCTCTGGTACAACCTGCTGATGTCTCTGTGTATCTCTGGTACAACCTGCTGATGTCTCTCTGTATCTTTGGTACAACCTACTGATGTCTCTCTGTATCCCTGGTACAACCTGCTGAAGTCTCTGTGTCTCTTCCAGTCTCTGTATCTCTGGTCCAACCTGCTGATGTCTCTGTGTGACTCTTCCAGTCTCTGTATCTCTGGTACAACCTGCTGATGTCTCTGTGTGACTCTTCCAGTCTCTGTATCTCTGGTACAACCTACTGATGTCTCTCTGTATCTCTGGTACAACCTGCTGATGTCTCTGTGTGACTCTTCCAGTCTCTGTATCTCTGGTACAATCTGCTGATGTCTCTCTGTATCTCTGGTACAACCTGCTGAAGTCTCTCTGTATCTCTGGTACAACCTGCTGAAGTCTCTCTGTATCTCTGGTACAACCTGCTGATGTCTCTCTGTATTTCTGGTACAACCTGCTGATGTCTCTGTGTGACTCTTCCAGTCTCTGTATCTCTGGTACAACCTGCTGATGTCTCTGTGTGACTCTTCCAGTCTCTGTATCTCTGGTACAACCTGCTGATGTCTCTGTGTGACTCTTCCAGTCTCTGTATCTCTGGTACAACCTGCTGATGTCTCTGTGTGACTCTTCCAGTCTCTGTATCTCTGGTACAACCTACTGATGTCTCTCTGTATTTCTGGTACAACCTGCTGATGTCTCTGTGTGACTCTTCCAGTCTCTGTATCTCTGGTACATCCTACTGATGTCTCTGTGTGACTCTTCCAGTCTCTGTATCTCTGGTACAACCTACTGATGTCTCTGTGTGACTCTTCCAGTCTCTGTATCTCTGCTACAACCTGCTGATGTCTCTGTGTGACTCTTCCAGTCTCTGTATCTCTGGTACAACCTACTGATGTCTCTCTGTATCTCTGGTACAACCTACTGATGTCTCTCTGTATCTCTGGTACAACCTGCTGATGTCTCTGTGTGACTCTTCCAGTCTCTGTATCTCTGCTACAACCTGCTGATGTCTCTGTGTGACTCTTCCAGTCTCTGTATCTCTGGTACAACCTGCTGATGTCTCTCTGTATCTCTGGTACAACCTGCTGATGTCTCTGTGTGACTCTTCCAGTCTCTGTATCTCTGCTACAACCTGCTGATGTCTCTGTGTGACTCTTCCAGTCTCTGTATCTCTGGTACAACCTGCTGATGTCTCTCTGTATCTCTGGTACAACCTGCTGATGTCTCTGTGTGACTCTTCCAGTCTCTGTATCTCTGCTACAACCTGCTGATGTCTCTGTGTGACTCTTCCAGTCTCTGTATCTCTGGTACAACCTGCTGATGTCTCTCTGTATCTCTGGTACAACCTGCTGATGTCTCTGTGTGACTCTTCCAGTCTCTGTATCTCTGCTACAACCTGCTGATGTCTCTGTGTGACTCTTCCAGTCTCTGTATCTCTGGTACAACCTGCTGATGTCTCTCTGTATCTCTGGTACAACCTGCTGATGTCTCTGTGTGACTCTTCCAGTCTCTGTATCTCTGGTACAACCTGCTGATGTCTCTGTGTGACTCTTCCAGTCTCTGTATCTCTGGTACAACCTGCTGATGTCTCTGTGTATCTCTGGTACAACCTGCTGATGTCTCTCTGTATCTCTGGTACAACCTGCTGAAGTCTCTCTGTATCTCTGGTACAACCTACTGATGTCTCTGTGTGACTCTTCCAGTCTCTGTATCTTTGGTACAACCTACTGATGTCTCTCTGTATCCCTGGTACAACCTGCTGAAGTCTCTGTGTCTCTTCCAGTCTCTGTATCTCTGGTCCAACCTGCTGATGTCTCTGTGTGACTCTTCCAGTCTCTGTATCTCTGGTACAACCTGCTGATGTCTCTCTGTATCTCTGGTACAACCTGCTGATGTCTCTGTGTGACTCTTCCAGTCTCTGTATCTCTGGTACAACCTACTGATGTCTCTCTGTATCTCTGGTACAACCTGCTGATGTCTCTGTGTGACTCTTCCAGTCTCTGTATCTCTGGTACAATCTGCTGATGTCTCTCTGTATCTCTGGTACAACCTGCTGAAGTCTCTCTGTATCTCTGGTACAACCTGCTGAAGTCTCTCTGTATCTCTGGTACAACCTGCTGATGTCTCTCTGTATTTCTGGTACAACCTGCTGATGTCTCTGTGTGACTCTTCCAGTCTCTGTATCTCTGGTACAACCTGCTAATGTCTCTGTGTGACTCTTCCAGTCTCTGTATCTCTGGTACAACCTGCTGATGTCTCTGTGTGACTCTTCCAGTCTCTGTATCTCTGGTACAACCTGCTGATGTCTCTGTGTGACTCTTCCAGTCTCTGTATCTCTGGTACAACCTACTGATGTCTCTCTGTATTTCTGGTACAACCTGCTGATGTCTCTGTGTGACTCTTCCAGTCTCTGTATCTCTGGTACATCCTACTGATGTCTCTGTGTGACTCTTCCAGTCTCTGTATCTCTGGTACAACCTACTGATGTCTCTGTGTGACTCTTCCAGTCTCTGTATCTCTGCTACAACCTGCTGATGTCTCTGTGTGACTCTTCCAGTCTCTGTTTCTCTGGTACAACCTACTGATGTCTCTCTGTATCTCTGGTACAACCTACTGATGTCTCTCTGTATCTCTGGTACAACCTGCTGATGTCTCTCTGTATCTCTGGTACAACCTGCTGATGTCTCTCTGTATCTCTGGTACAACCTGCTGATGTCTCTCTGTATCTCTGGTACAACCTGCTGATGTCTCTCTGTATCTCTGGTACAACCTGCTGATGTCTCTCTGTATCTCTGGTACAACCTGCTGAAGTCTCTGTGTCTCTTCCAGTCTCTGTATCTCTGGTCCAACCTGCTGATGTCTCTGTGTGACTCTTCCAGTCTCTGTATCTCTGGTACAACCTGCTGATGTCTCTCTGTATCTCTGGTACAACCTGCTGATGTCTCTCTGTATCTCTGGTACAACCTGCTGATGTCTCTGTGTGACTCTTCCAGTCTCTGTATCTCTGGTACAACCTACTGATGTCTCTCTGTATCTCTGGTACAACCTGCTGATGTCTCTGTGTGACTCTTCCAGTCTCTGTATCTCTGCTACAACCTGCTGATGTCTCTGTGTGACTCTTCCAGTCTCTGTATCTCTGGTACAACCTGCTGATGTCTCTGTGTGACTCTTCCAGTCTCTGTGTGACTCTTCCAGTCTCTGTATCTCTGGTACAACCTGCTGATGTCTCTGTGTGACTCTTCCAGTCTCTGTATCTCTGCTACAACCTGCTGATGTCTCTGTGTGACTCTTCCAGTCTCTGTATCTCTGGTACAACCTACTGATGTCTCTCTGTATCTCTGGTACAAGCTGCTGATGTCTCTGTGTGACTCTTCCAGTCTCTGTATCTCTGGTACAACCTGTTGAAGTCTCTCTGTATCTCTGGTACAAGCTGCTGATGTCTCTGTGTGACTCTTCCAGTCTCTGTATCTCTGGTACAACCTGCTGAAGTCTCTCTGTATCTCTGGTACAACCTGCTGATGTCTCTGTGTGACTCTTCCAGTCTCTGTATCTCTGGTACAACCTACTGATGTCTCTCTGTATTTCTGGTACAACCTGCTGATGTCTCTGTGTGACTCTTCCAGTCTCTGTATCTCTGGTACAACCTACTGATGTCTCTGTGTGACTCTTCCAGTCTCTGTATCTCTGGTACAACCTACTGATGTCTCTCTGTATCTCTGCTACAACCTACTGATGTCTCTCTGTATCTCTGGTACAAGCTGCTGATGTTTCTGTGTGACTCTTCCAGTCTCTGTATCTCTGGTACAACCTGCTGATGTCTCTGTGTGACTCTTCCAGTCTCTGTATCTCTGGTACAACCTGCTGATGTCTCTGTGTGACTCTTCCAGTCTCTGTATCTCTGGTACAACCTGCTGATGTCTCTGTGACTCTTCCAGTCTCTGTATCTGTGGTACAACCTGCTGATGTCTCTCTATGACTCTTCCAGTCTCTGTATCTCTGGTACAACCTGCTGATGTCTCTCTATGACTCTTCCAGTCTCTGTATCTCTGGTACAACCTGCTGATGTCTCTCTGTGACTCTTCCAGTCTCTGTATCTCTGGTACAACCTGCTGATGTCTCTCTGTGACTCTTCCAGTCTCTGTATCTCTGGTACAACCTGCTGATGTCTCTGTGTGACTCCTCCAGTCTCTGTATCTCTGGTACAACCTGCTGATGTCTCTGTGTATCTCTGGTACAACCTGCTGATGTCTCTCTGTATCTCTGGTACAACCTACTGATGTCTCTCTATATCCCTGGTACAACCTGCTGAAGTCTCTGTGTCTCTTCCAGTCTCTGTATCTCTGGTCCAACCTGCTGATGTCTCTGTGTGACTCTTCCAGTCTCTGTATCTCTGGTACAACCTGCTGATGTCTCTCTGTATCTCTGGTACAACCTGCTGATGTCTCTCTGTATCTCTGGTACAACCTGCTGATGTCTCTGTGTGACTCTTCCAGTCTCTGTATCTCTGGTACAACCTGCTGATGTCTCTGTGTGACTCTTCCAGTCTCTGTATCTCTGGTACAACCTGCTGATGTCTCTCTGTATCTCTGGTACAACCTGTTGAAGTCTCTCTGTATCTCTGGTACAACCTGCTGATGTCTCTGTGTGACTCTTCCAGTCTCTGTATCTCTGGTACAATCTGCTGATGTCTCTCTGTATCTCTGGTACAACCTGCTGAAGTCTCTCTGTATCTCTGGTACAACCTGCTGAAGTCTCTCTGTATCTCTGGTACAACCTGCTGATGTCTCTGTGTGACTCTTCCAGTCTCTGTATCTCTGGTACAACCTGCTGATGTCTCTGTGTGACTCTTCCAGTCTCTGTATCTCTGGTACAACCTGCTGATGTCTCTGTGTGACTCTTCCAGTCTCTGTATCTCTGGTACAACCTACTGATGTCTCTCTGTATTTCTGGTACAACCTGCTGATGTCTCTGTGTGACTCTTCCAGTCTCTGTATCTCTGGTACAACCTACTGATGTCTCTCTGTATCTCTGGTACAAGCTGCTGATGTCTCTCTGTATCTCTGGTACAACCTGCTGATGTCTCTGTGACTCTTCCAGTCTCTGTATCTCTGGTACAACCTACTGATGTCTCTCTGTATTTCTGGTACAACCTGCTGATGTCTCTGTGTGACTCTTCCAGTCTCTGTATCTCTGGTACATCCTACTGATGTCTCTGTGTGACTCTTCCAGTCTCTGTGTGACTCTTCCAGTCTCTGTATCTCTGGTACAACCTACTGATGTCTCTGTGTGACTCTTCCAGTCTCTGTATCTCTGCTACAACCTGCTGATGTCTCTGTGTGACTCTTCCAGTCTCTGTATCTCTGGTACAACCTACTGATGTCTCTCTGTATCTCTGGTACAACCTACTGATGTCTCTCTGTATCTCTGGTACAACCTGCTGATGTCTCTGTGTGACTCTTCCAGTCTCTGTATCTCTGGTACAACCTGCTGATGTCTCTCTGTATCTCTGGTACAACCTGCTGATGTCTCTCTGTATCTCTGGTACAACCTGCTGATGTCTCTCTGTATCTCTGGTACAACCTGCTGATGTCTCTGTGTGACTCTTCCAGTCTCTGTATCTCTGGTACAACCTGCTGATGTCTCTGTGTGACTCTTCCAGTCTCTGTGTGACTCTTCCAGTCTCTGTATCTCTGCTACAACCTGCTGATGTCTCTGTGTGACTCTTCCAGTCTCTGTATCTCTGGTACAACCTACTGATGTCTCTCTGTATCTCTGGTACAACCTGCTGATGTCTCTGTGTGACTCTTCCAGTCTCTGTGTGACTCTTCCAGTCTCTGTATCTCTGGTACAACCTACTGATGTCTCTCTGTATCTCTGGTACAACCTGTTGAAGTCTCTCTGTATCTCTGGTACAACCTGCTGATGTCTCTGTGTGACTCTTCCAGTCTCTGTATCTCTGGTACAACCTGCTGATGTCTCTCTGTATCTCTGGTACAACCTACTGATGTCTCTCTGTATCTCTGCTACAACCTGCTGATGTCTCTGTGTGACTCTTCCAGTCTCTGTGTGACTCTTCCAGTCTCTGTATCTCTGGTACAACCTACTGATGTCTCTCTGTATCTCTGGTACAACCTGTTGAAGTCTCTCTGTATCTCTGGTACAAGCTGCTGATGTCTCTGTGTGACTCTTCCAGTCTCTGTATCTCTGGTACAACCTGCTGAAGTCTCTCTGTATCTCTGGTACAACCTGCTGATGTCTCTGTGTGACTCTTCCAGTCTCTGTATCTCTGGTACAACCTGCTGATGTCTCTGTGTGACTCTTCCAGTCTCTGTATCTCTGGTACAACCTGCTGATGTCTCTGTGACTCTTCCAGTCTCTGTATCTCTGGTACAACCTGCTGATGTCTCTGTGTGACTCTTCCAGTCTCTGTATCTCTGGTACAACCTACTGATGTCTCTCTGTATCTCTGCTACAACCTACTGATGTCTCTCTGTATCTCTGGTACAAGCTGCTGATGTTTCTGTGTGACTCTTCCAGTCTCTGTATCTCTGGTACAACCTGCTGATGTCTCTGTGTGACTCTTCCAGTCTCTGTATCTCTGGTACAACCTGCTGATGTCTCTGTGTGACTCTTCCAGTCTCTGTATCTCTGGTACAACCTGCTGATGTCTCTCTGTGACTCTTCCAGTCTCTGTATCTCTGGTACAACCTGCTGATGTCTCTCTGTATCTCTGGTACAACCTGCTGATGTCTCTCTGTATCTCTGGTACAACCTGCTGATGTCTCTCTGTATCTCTGGTACAACCTGCTGATGTCTCTGTGTGACTCTTCCAGTCTCTGTATCTCTGGTACAACCTGCTGATGTCTCTGTGTGACTCTTCCAGTCTCTGTGTGACTCTTCCAGTCTCTGTATCTCTGCTACAACCTGCTGATGTCTCTGTGTGACTCTTCCAGTCTCTGTATCTCTGGTACAACCTACTGATGTCTCTCTGTATCTCTGGTACAACCTGCTGATGTCTCTGTGTGACTCTTCCAGTCTCTGTGTGACTCTTCCAGTCTCTGTATCTCTGGTACAACCTACTGATGTCTCTCTGTATCTCTGGTACAACCTGTTGAAGTCTCTCTGTATCTCTGGTACAACCTGCTGATGTCTCTGTGTGACTCTTCCAGTCTCTGTATCTCTGGTACAACCTGCTGATGTCTCTCTGTATCTCTGGTACAACCTACTGATGTCTCTCTGTATCTCTGCTACAACCTGCTGATGTCTCTGTGTGACTCTTCCAGTCTCTGTGTGACTCTTCCAGTCTCTGTATCTCTGGTACAACCTACTGATGTCTCTCTGTATCTCTGGTACAACCTGTTGAAGTCTCTCTGTATCTCTGGTACAAGCTGCTGATGTCTCTGTGTGACTCTTCCAGTCTCTGTATCTCTGGTACAACCTGCTGAAGTCTCTCTGTATCTCTGGTACAACCTGCTGATGTCTCTGTGTGACTCTTCCAGTCTCTGTATCTCTGGTACAACCTACTGATGTCTCTCTGTATCTCTGGTACAAGCTGCTGATGTCTCTGTGTGACTCTTCCAGTCTCTGTATCTCTGGTACAACCTGCTGATGTCTCTGTGTGACTCTTCCAGTCTCTGTATCTCTGGTACAACCTGCTGATGTCTCTGTGACTCTTCCAGTCTCTGTATCTCTGGTACAACCTGCTGATGTCTCTGTGTGACTCTTCCAGTCTCTGTATCTCTGGTACAACCTGCTGATGTCTCTGTGTGACTCTTCCAGTCTCTGTATCTCTGGTACAACCTGCTGATGTCTCTCTGTATCTCTGGTACAACCTGCTGATGTCTCTGTGTGACTCTTCCAGTCTCTGTATCTCTGGTACAACCTGCTGATGTCTCTCTGTATCTCTGGTACAACCTGCTGATGTCTCTCTGTATCTCTGGTACAACCTACTGATGTCTCTCTGTATCTCTGCTACAACCTACTGATGTCTCTCTGTATCTCTGGTACAAGCTGCTGATGTTTCTGTGTGACTCTTCCAGTCTCTGTATCTCTGGTACAACCTGCTGATGTCTCTCTGTGACTCTTCCAGTCTCTGTATCTCTGGTACAACCTGCTGATGTCTCTCTGTGACTCTTCCAGTCTCTGTATCTCTGCTACAACCTGCTGATGTCTCTCTGTGACTCTTCCAGTCTCTGTATCTCTGGTACAACCTGCTGATGTCTCTGTGTGACTCTTCCAGTCTCTGTATCTCTGGTACAACCTGCTGATGTCTCTGTGTGACTCTTCCAGTCTCTGTATCTCTGGTACAACCTGCTGATGTCTCTCTGTGACTCTTCCAGTCTCTGTATCTCTGGTACAACCTGCTGATGTCTCTCTGTGACTCTTCCAGTCTCTGTATCTCTGCTACAACCTGCTGATGTCTCTCTGTGACTCTTCCAGTCTCTGTATCTCTGGTACAACCTGCTGATGAGGTCTCTCTGTAGCAGAGATGCAGAGACACTGGAACCTGTTGCTTTTTATTATTAAGCTCCTTGTTAGAGAACAGAAAATGGTGCAAAAAGTAATAAGAGACAGAAAACGTGGGCCATGTGCAGTCACAGGTCCATAGAAGGTCAGCGCTTCCCCTCCAATGTATCCACATCACTGGCTGATCACAGTCTGCGGACCCCCAGATGCCCCCAGTAACACTCTGCACACCATACGGTAACAGCACTTTATTACTACGATAGATTGGGAAGGACTCATCACTGGAAGGAGAAGCTGCTGTTAGGAGGAACTCCGCACCAGCGACTGACGAACTTCAGCACATCCTGACACTCCGGGCTGTGGCTCGTCTGGGAACAGAAGGACATAAAATATTACATAAAGGGTTAAGAGGAGACATAGAAGCAGTACATGGGGACCATACTAAGAGGAGAGGAGACATAGAAGCAGTACATGGGGACCATACTAAGAGGAGAGGAGACATAGAAGCAGTACATGGGGACCATACTAAGAGGAGAGGAGACATAGAAGCAGTACATGGGGGACATACTAAGAGGAGAGGAGACATAGAAGCAGTACATGGAGACCATACTAAGAGGAGAGGAGACATAGAAGCAGTACATGGGGGACATACTAAGAGGAGAGGAGACATAGAAGCAGTACATGGGGACATACTAAGAGGAGAGGAGACATAGAAGCAGTACATGGAGACCATACTAAGAGGAGAGGAGACATAGAAGCAGTACATGGAGACCATACTAAGAGGAGGGGAGACATAGAAGCAGTACATGGAGACCATACTAAGAGGAGAGGAGACATAGAAGCAGTACATGGGGGACCATACTAAGAGGAGAGGAGACATAGAAGCAGTACATGGGGGACCATACTAAGAGGAGGGGAGACATAGAAGCAGTACATGGGGGACCATACTAAGAGGAGAGGAGACATAGAAGCAGTACATGGGGACCATACTAAGAGGAGGGGAGACATAGAAGCAGTACATGGAGACCATACTAAGAGGAGAGGAGACATAGAAGCAGTACATGGAGACCATACTAAGAGGAGGGGAGACATAGAAGCAGTACATGGAGACCATACTAAGAGGAGAGGAGACATAGAAGCAGTACATGGAGACCATACTAAGAGGAGAGGAGACATAGAAGCAGTACATGGGGGACCATACTAAGAGGAGAGGAGACATAGAAGCAGTACATGGGGGACATACTAAGAGGAGGGGAGACATAGAAGCAGTACATGGGGGACCATACTAAGAGGAGAGGAGACATAGAAGCAGTACATGGGGGACCATACTAAGAGGAGGGGAGACATAGAAGCAGTACATGGAGACCATACTAAGAGGAGAGGAGACATAGAAGCAGTACATGGGGGACCATACTAAGAGGAGGGGAGACATAGAAGCAGTACATGGGGACATACTAAGAGGAGAGGAGACATAGAAGCAGTACATGGAGACCATACTAAGAGGAGAGGAGACATAGAAGCAGTACATGGGGGACCATACTAAGAGGAGAGGAGACATAGAAGCAGTACATGGGGGACATACTAAGAGGAGAGGAGACATAGAAGCAGTACATGGGGGACATACTAAGAGGAGAGGAGACATAGAAGCAGTACATGGGGACCATACTAAGAGGAGAGGAGACATAGAAGCAGTACATGGGGACCATACTAAGAGGAGGGGAGACATAGAAGCAGTACATGGGGGACATACTAAGAGGAGAGGAGACATAGAAGCAGTACATGGGGACATACTAAGAGGAGAGGAGACATAGAAGCAGTACATGGAGACCATACTAAGAGGAGAGGAGACATAGAAGCAGTACATGGAGACCATACTAAGAGGAGGGGAGACATAGAAGCAGTACATGGAGACCATACTAAGAGGAGAGGAGACATAGAAGCAGTACATGGGGGACCATACTAAGAGGAGAGGAGACATAGAAGCAGTACATGGGGGACATACTAAGAGGAGGGGAGACATAGAAGCAGTACATGGGGGACCATACTAAGAGGAGAGGAGACATAGAAGCAGTACATGGGGACCATACTAAGAGGAGAGGAGACATAGAAGCAGTACATGGGGGACCATACTAAGAGGAGAGGAGACATAGAAGCAGTACATGGAGGACATACTAAGAGGAGGGGAGACATAGAAGCAGTACATGGGGGACATACTAAGAGGAGAGGAGACATAGAAGCAGTACATGGGGGACCATACTAAGAGGAGAGGAGACATAGAAGCAGTACATGGGGACATACTAAGAGGAGGGGAGACATAGAAGCAGTACATGGGGACCATACTAAGAGGAGGGGAGACATAGAAGCAGTACATGGGGACCATACTAAGAGGAGGGAGACATAGAAGCAGTACATGGAGACCATACTAAGAGGAGGGGAGACATAGAAGCAGTACATGGGGGACATACTAAGAGGAGAGGAGACATAGAAGCAGTACATGGAGACCATACTAAGAGGAGGGGAGACATAGAAGCAGTACATGGGGGACATACTAAGAGGAGAGGAGACATAGAAGCAGTACATGGGGACCATACTAAGAGGAGGGGAGACATAGAAGCAGTACATGGGGGACATACTAAGAGGAGAGGAGACATAGAAGCAGTACATGGGGACATACTAAGAGGAGGGGAGACATAGAAGCAGTACATGGGGACCATACTAAGAGGAGGGGAGACATAGAAGCAGTACATGGGGGACCATACTAAGAGGAGAGGAGACATAGAAGCAGTACATGGGGGACATACTAAGAGGAGAGGAGACATAGAAGCAGTACATGGGGGACATACTAAGAGGAGAGGAGACATAGAAGCAGTACATGGGGGACATACTAAGAGGAGGGGAGACATAGAAGCAGTACATGGAGACCATACTAAGAGGAGAGGAGACATAGAAGCAGTACATGGGGGACATACTAAGAGGAGGGGAGACATAGAAGCAGTACATGGGGACCATACTAAGAGGAGAGGAGACATAGAAGCAGTACATGGAGACCATACTAAGAGGAGGGGAGACATAGAAGCAGTACATGGGGGACATACTAAGAGGAGAGGAGACATAGAAGCAGTACATGGGGACCATACTAAGAGGAGGGGAGACATAGAAGCAGTACATGGGGGACATACTAAGAGGAGAGGAGACATAGAAGCAGTACATGGGGACATACTAAGAGGAGGGGAGACATAGAAGCAGTACATGGGGGACATACTAAGAGAGAGGAGACATAGAAGCAGTACATGGGGGACCATACTAAGAGGAGAGGAGACATAGAAGCAGTACATGGGGACATACTAGAGGAGGGGAGACATAGAAGCAGTACATGGGGGACATACTAAGAGGAGAGGAGACATAGAAGCAGTACATGGGGACCATACTAAGAGGAGGGGAGACATAGAAGCAGTACATGGGGGACATACTAAGAGGAGAGGAGACATAGAAGCAGTACATGGGGACATACTAAGAGGAGGGGAGACATAGAAGCAGTACATGGGGACCATACTAAGAGGAGGGAGACATAGAAGCAGTACATGGGGACCATACTAAGAGGAGAGGAGACATAGAAGCAGTACATGGGGGACATACTAAGAGGAGAGGAGACATAGAAGCAGTACATGGGGGACATACTAAGAGGAGAGGAGACATAGAAGCAGTACATGGGGGACCATACTAAGAGAAGAGGAGACATAGAAGCAGTACATGGGGACCATACTAAGAGGAGAGGAGACATAGAAGCAGTACATGGGGACCATACTAAGAGGAGGGGAGACATAGAAGCAGTACATGGGGGACCATACTAAGAGGAGAGGAGACATAGAAGCAGTACATGGAGACCATACTAAGAGGAGAGGAGACATAGAAGCAGTACATGGGGACATACTAAGAGGAGAGGAGACATAGAAGCAGTACATGGGGACCATACTAAGAGGAGAGGAGACATAGAAGCAGTACATGGGGGACATACTAAGAGGAGAGGAGACATAGAAGCAGTACATGGGGGACATACTAAGAGGAGAGGAGACATAGAAGCAGTACATGGGGACATACTAAGAGGAGAGGAGACATAGAAGCAGTACATGGGGACCATACTAAGAGGAGAGGAGACATAGAAGCAGTACATGGGGACCATACTAAGAGGAGAGGAGACATAGAAGCAGTACATGGGGGACATACTAAGAGGAGGGAGACATAGAAGCAGTACATGGGGACATACTAAGAGGAGGGAGACATAGAAGCAGTACATGGGGGACCATACTAAGAGGAGAGGAGACATAGAAGCAGTACATGGGGGACCATACTAAGAGGAGAGGAGACATAGAAGCAGTACATGGAGACCATACTAAGAGGAGAGGAGACATAGAAGCAGTACATGGGGAATACTAAGAGGAGAGGAGACATAGAAGCAGTACATGGGGACCATACTAAGAGGAGAGGAGACATAGAAGCAGTACATGGAGACCATACTAAGAGGAGAGGAGACATAGAAGCAGTACATGGGGGACATACTAAGAGGAGAGGAGACATAGAAGCAGTACATGGGGGACATACTAAGAGGAGAGGAGACATAGAAGCAGTACATGGGGGACCATACTAAGAGGAGAGGAGACATAGAAGCAGTACATGGAGACCATACTAAGAGGAGAGGAGACATAGAAGCAGTACATGGGGACATACTAAGAGGAGAGGAGACATAGAAGCAGTACATGGAGACCATACTAAGAGGAGAGGAGACATAGAAGCAGTACATGGAGACCATACTAAGAGGAGAGGAGACATAGAAGCAGTACATGGAGGACCATACTAAGAGGAGAGGAGACATAGAAGCAGTACATGGAGACCATACTAAGAGGAGAGGAGACATAGAAGCAGTACATGGAGACCATACTAAGAGGAGAGGAGACATAGAAGCAGTACATGGGGACCATACTAAGAGGAGAGGAGACATAGAAGCAGTACATGGAGACCATACTAAGAGGAGAGGAGACATAGAAGCAGTACATGGAGACCATACTAAGAGGAGAGGAGACATAGAAGCAGTACATGGAGACCATACTAAGAGGAGAGGAGACATAGAAGCAGTACATGGGGACCATACTAAGAGGAGAGGAGACATAGAAGCAGTACATGGGGACCATACTAAGAGGAGAGGAGACATAGAAGCAGTACATGGGGGACATACTAAGAGGAGGGGAGACATAGAAGCAGTACATGGGGGACCATACTAAGAGGAGAGGGAGACATAGAAGCAGTACATGGGGACATACTAAGAGGAGAGGGAGACATAGAAGCAGTACATGGAGACCATACTAAGAGGAGAGGAGACATAGAAGCAGTACATGGGGACCATACTAAGAGGAAGGGGAGACATAGAAGCAGTACATGGGGGACATACTAAGAGGAGAGGAGACATAGAAGCAGTACATGGAGACCATACTAAGAGGAGAGGAGACATAGAAGCAGTACATGGAGACCATACTAAGAGGAGAGGAGACATAGAAGCAGTACATGGGGGACATACTAAGAGGAGAGGAGACATAGAAGCAGTACATGGGGGACATACTAAGAGGAGGGGAGACATAGAAGCAGTACATGGGGGACATACTAAGAGGAGGGGAGACATAGAAGCAGTACATGGGGGACATACTAAGAGGAGAGGAGACATAGAAGCAGTACATGGGGACATACTAAGAGGAGAGGAGACATAGAAGCAGTACATGGAGACCATACTAAGAGGAGAGGAGACATAGAAGCAGTACATGGGGACATACTAAGAGGAGGGAGACATAGAAGCAGTACATGGGGGACATACTAAGAGGAGAGGAGACATAGAAGCAGTACATGGGGGACCATACTAAGAGGAGAGGAGACATAGAAGCAGTACATGGAGACCATACTAAGAGGAGAGGAGACATAGAAGCAGTACATGGGGGACATACTAAGAGGAGGGGAGACATAGAAGCAGTACATGGGGGACATACTAAGAGGAGAGGAGACATAGAAGCAGTACATGGGGACCATACTAAGAGGAGGGGAGACATAGAAGCAGTACATGGGGACATACTAAGAGGAGAGGAGACATAGAAGCAGTACATGGGGGACATACTAAGAGGAGAGGAGACATAGAAGCAGTACATGGGGGACCATACTAAGAGGAGGGGAGACATAGAAGCAGTACATGGAGACCATACTAAGAGGAGAGGAGACATAGAAGCAGTACATGGGGGACATACTAAGAGGAGAGGAGACATAGAAGCAGTACATGGGGACATACTAAGAGGAGAGGAGACATAGAAGCAGTACATGAGACCATACTAAGAGGAGAGGAGACATAGAAGCAGTACATGGGGGACATACTAAGAGGAGGGGAGACATAGAAGCAGTACATGGGGACATACTAAGAGGAGAGGAGACATAGAAGCAGTACATGGGGGACATACTAAGAGGAGAGGAGACATAGAAGCAGTACATGGGGACCATACTAAGAGGAGAGGAGACATAGAAGCAGTACATGGGGGACATACTAAGAGGAGAGGAGACATAGAAGCAGTACATGGGGGACATACTAAGAGGAGAGGAGACATAGAAGCAGTACATGGGGGACATACTAAGAGGAGAGGAGACATAGAAGCAGTACATGGGGACCATACTAAGAGGAGAGGAGACATAGAAGCAGTACATGGGGACCATACTAAGAGGAGGGGAGACATAGAAGCAGTACATGGGGACCATACTAAGAGGAGAGGAGACATAGAAGCAGTACATGGGGGACATACTAAGAGGAGGAGGAGACATAGAAGCAGTACATGGGGACCATACTAAGAGGAGGGGAGACATAGAAGCAGTACATGGGGACCATACTAAGAGGAGAGGAGACATAGAAGCAGTACATGGGGGACATACTAAGAGGAGAGGAGACATAGAAGCAGTACATGGGGGACATACTAAGAGGAGAGGAGACATAGAAGCAGTACATGGGGGACATACTAAGAGGAGAGGAGACATAGAAGCAGTACATGGGGGACATACTAAGAGGAGAGGAGACATAGAAGCAGTACATGGGGGACATACTAAGAGGAGAGGAGACATAGAAGCAGTACATGGAGACCATACTAAGAGGAGGGGAGACATAGAAGCAGTACATGGGGGACCATACTAAGAGGAGAGGAGACATAGAAGCAGTACATGGGGACATACTAAGAGGAGAGGAGACATAGAAGCAGTACATGGGGACCATACTAAGAGGAGAGGAGACATAGAAGCAGTACATGGGGGACATACTAAGAGGAGAGGAGACATAGAAGCAGTACATGGGGACCATACTAAGAGGAGAGGAGACATAGAAGCAGTACATGGGGGACATACTAAGAGGAGGGGAGACATAGAAGCAGTACATGGGGACCATACTAAGAGGAGGGGGAGACATAGAAGCAGTACATGGGGGACATACTAAGAGGAGAGGAGACATAGAAGCAGTACATGGGGGACATACTAAGAGGAGAGGAGACATAGAAGCAGTACATGGGGACATACTAAGAGGAGAGGAGACATAGAAGCAGTACATGGGGGACCATACTAAGAGGAGAGGAGACATAGAAGCAGTACATGGGGGACATACTAAGAGGAGAGGAGACATAGAAGCAGTACATGGGGGACCATACTAAGAGGAGAGGAGACATAGAAGCAGTACATGGAGACCATACTAAGAGGAGGGGAGACATAGAAGCAGTACATGGGGGACATACTAAGAGGAGGGGAGACATAGAAGCAGTACATGGAGACCATACTAAGAGGAGGGAGACATAGAAGCAGTACATGGAGACCATACTAAGAGGAGAGGAGACATAGAAGCAGTACATGGGGGACATACTAAGAGGAGAGGAGACATAGAAGCAGTACATGGAGACCATACTAAGAGGAGAGGAGACATAGAAGCAGTACATGGAGACCATACTAAGAGGAGAGGAGACATAGAAGCAGTACATGGGGGACATACTAAGAGGAGAGGAGACATAGAAGCAGTACATGGAGACCATACTAAGAGGAGAGGAGACATAGAAGCAGTACATGGAGACCATACTAAGAGGAGAGGAGACATAGAAGCAGTACATGGGGGACATACTAAGAGGAGAGGAGACATAGAAGCAGTACATGGAGACCATACTAAGAGGAGAGGAGACATAGAAGCAGTACATGGAGACCATACTAAGAGGAGAGGAGACATAGAAGCAGTACATGGGGACATACTAAGAGGAGAGGAGACATAGAAGCAGTACATGGGGGACATACTAAGAGGAGAGGAGACATAGAAGCAGTACATGGGGACCATACTAAGAGGAGGGAGACATAGAAGCAGTACATGGGGACATACTAAGAGGAGGGGAGACATAGAAGCAGTACATGGAGACCATACTAAGAGGAGAGGAGACATAGAAGCAGTACATGGAGACCATACTAAGAGGAGAGGAGACATAGAAGCAGTACATGGGGACATACTAAGAGGAGAGGAGACATAGAAGCAGTACATGGGGGACATACTAAGAGGAGAGGAGACATAGAAGCAGTACATGGGGACATACTAAGAGGAGAGGAGACATAGAAGCAGTACATGGAGGACATACTAAGAGGAGAGGAGACATAGAAGCAGTACATGGGGGACATACTAAGAGGAGAGGAGACATAGAAGCAGTACATGGAGACCATACTAAGAGGAGGGGAGACATAGAAGCAGTACATGGGGACATACTAAGAGGAGAGGAGACATAGAAGCAGTACATGGGGGACATACTAAGAGGAGAGGAGACATAGAAGCAGTACATGGGGGACATACTAAGAGGAGAGGAGACATAGAAGCAGTACATGGGGGACATACTAAGAGGAGAGGAGACATAGAAGCAGTACATGGAGACCATACTAAGAGGAGGGGAGACATAGAAGCAGTACATGGGGACATACTAAGAGGAGAGGAGACATAGAAGCAGTACATGGGGGACATACTAAGAGGAGAGGAGACATAGAAGCAGTACATGGGGGACCATACTAAGAGGAGAGGAGACATAGAAGCAGTACATGGGGACATACTAAGAGGAGAGGAGACATAGAAGCAGTACATGGGGGACATACTAAGAGGAGAGGAGACATAGAAGCAGTACATGGGGGACATACTAAGAGGAGAGGAGACATAGAAGCAGTACATGGAGACCATACTAAGAGGAGAGGAGACATAGAAGCAGTACATGGGGGACCATACTAAGAGGAGAGGAGACATAGAAGCAGTACATGGGAGAACTCATACTAAGAGGAGAGGAGACATAGAAGCAGTACATGGAGACCATACTAAGAGGAGAGGAGACATAGAAGCAGTACATGGGGGACATACTAAGAGGAGAGGAGACATAGAAGCAGTACATGGGGACCATACTAAGAGGAGAGGAGACATAGAAGCAGTACATGGGGACATACTAAGAGGAGAGGAGACATAGAAGCAGTACATGGGGACATACTAAGAGGAGAGGAGACATAGAAGCAGTACATGGGGGACATACTAAGAGGAGAGGAGACATAGAAGCAGTACATGGAGACCATACTAAGAGGAGAGGAGACATAGAAGCAGTACATGGGGACCATACTAAGAGGAGAGGAGACATAGAAGCAGTACATGGGGGACCATACTAAGAGGAGAGGAGACATAGAAGCAGTACATGGAGACCATACTAAGAGGAGAGGAGACATAGAAGCAGTACATGGGGACCATACTAAGAGGAGAGGAGACATAGAAGCAGTACATGGAGACCATACTAAGAGGAGAGGAGACATAGAAGCAGTACATGGGGACCATACTAAGAGGAGAGGAGACATAGAAGCAGTACATGGGGACATACTAAGAGGAGAGGAGACATAGAAGCAGTACATGGGGGACCATACTAAGAGGAGGGGAGACATAGAAGCAGTACATGGGGACCATACTAAGAGGAGGGGAGACATAGAAGCAGTACATGGAGACCATACTAAGAGGAGAGGAGACATAGAAGCAGTACATGGGGACCATACTAAGAGGAGAGGAGACATAGAAGCAGTACATGGGGACATACTAAGAGGAGAGGAGACATAGAAGCAGTACATGGGGACATACTAAGAGGAGAGGAGACATAGAAGCAGTACATGGGGGACATACTAAGAGGAGAGGAGACATAGAAGCAGTACATGGGGACCATACTAAGAGGAAAGGAGACATAGAAGCAGTACATGGGGACATACTAAGAGGAGAGGAGACATAGAAGCAGTACATGGGGGACATACTAAGAGGAGAGGAGACATAGAAGCAGTACATGGGGACCATACTAAGAGGAGAGGAGACATAGAAGCAGTACATGGGGGACATACTAAGAGGAGAGGAGACATAGAAGCAGTACATGGGGGACATACTAAGAGGAGAGGAGACATAGAAGCAGTACATGGGGACCATACTAAGAGGAGGGGAGACATAGAAGCAGTACATGGGGGACATACTAAGAGGAGAGGAGACATAGAAGCAGTACATGGGGGACATACTAAGAGGAGAGGAGACATAGAAGCAGTACATGGGGGACATACTAAGAGGAGGGAGACATAGAAGCAGTACATGGAGACCATACTAAGAGGAGAGGAGACATAGAAGCAGTACATGGGGGACATACTAAGAGGAGAGGAGACATAGAAGCAGTACATGGGGGACATACTAAGAGGAGGGGAGACATAGAAGCAGTACATGGGGGACATACTAAGAGGAGGGGAGACATAGAAGCAGTACATGGAGGACCATACTAAGAGGAGAGGAGACATAGAAGCAGTACATGGGGGACATACTAAGAGGAGAGGAGACATAGAAGCAGTACATGGGGACCATACTAAGAGGAGAGGAGACATAGAAGCAGTACATGGGGGACATACTAAGAGGAGGGGAGACATAGAAGCAGTACATGGAGACCATACTAAGAGGAGAGGAGACATAGAAGCAGTACATGGGGGACATACTAAGAGGAGAGGAGACATAGAAGCAGTACATGGGGACATACTAAGAGGAGGGGAGACATAGAAGCAGTACATGGAGACCATACTAAGAGGAGGGGAGACATAGAAGCAGTACATGGAGACCATACTAAGAGGAGAGGAGACATAGAAGCAGTACATGGGGACATACTAAGAGGAGAGGAGACATAGAAGCAGTACATGGGGACATACTAAGAGGAGAGGAGACATAGAAGCAGTACATGGGGACCATACTAAGAGGAGAGGAGACATAGAAGCAGTACATGGAGACCATACTAAGAGGAGAGGAGACATAGAAGCAGTACATGGGGACATACTAAGAGGAGAGGAGACATAGAAGCAGTACATGGGGACCATACTAAGAGGAGAGGAGACATAGAAGCAGTACATGGGGACATACTAAGAGGAGAGGAGACATAGAAGCAGTACATGGGGGACATACTAAGAGGAGAGGGAGACATAGAAGCAGTACATGGGGGACCATACTAAGAGGAGAGGAGACATAGAAGCAGTACATGGGGGACATACTAAGAGGAGAGGAGACATAGAAGCAGTACATGGGGGACCATACTAAGAGGAGAGGAGACATAGAAGCAGTACATGGGGACATACTAAGAGGAGAGGAGACATAGAAGCAGTACATGGGGGACCATACTAAGAGGAGGGGAGACATAGAAGCAGTACATGGGGGACATACTAAGAGGAGAGGAGACATAGAAGCAGTACATGGGGGACATACTAAGAGGAGAGGAGACATAGAAGCAGTACATGGGGACCATACTAAGAGGAGAGGAGACATAGAAGCAGTACATGGGGGACATACTAAGAGGAGAGGAGACATAGAAGCAGTACATGGGGGACATACTAAGAGGAGAGGAGGACATAGAAGCAGTACATGGGGACCATACTAAGAGGAGAGGAGACATAGAAGCAGTACATGGGAGACCATACTAAGAGGAGAGGAGACATAGAAGCAGTACATGGGGACCATACTAAGAGGAGAGGAGACATAGAAGCAGTACATGGGGGACATACTAAGAGGAGAGGAGACATAGAAGCAGTACATGGGGACATACTAAGAGGAGAGGAGACATAGAAGCAGTACATGGAGACCATACTAAGAGGAGAGGAGACATAGAAGCAGTACATGGGAGACCATACTAAGAGGAGAGGAGACATAGAAGCAGTACATGGGGGATCATACTAAGAGGAGGGGAGACATAGAAGCAGTACATGGGGACATACTAAGAGGAGAGGAGACATAGAAGCAGTACATGGGGGACATACTAAGAGGAGAGGAGACATAGAAGCAGTACATGGGGACCATACTAAGAGGAGAGGAGACATAGAAGCAGTACATGGGGGACCATACTAAGAGGAGAGGAGACATAGAAGCAGTACATGGGGACATACTAAGAGGAGAGGAGACATAGAAGCAGTACATGGGGACATACTAAGAGGAGAGGAGACATAGAAGCAGTACATGGGGACATACTAAGAGGAGGGAGACATAGAAGCAGTACATGGGGGACATACTAAGAGGAGAGGAGACATAGAAGCAGTACATGGGGGACATACTAAGAGGAGAGGAGACATAGAAGCAGTACATGGGGACATACTAAGAGGAGAGGAGACATAGAAGCAGTACATGGGGACCATATCAAGAGGAGGGAGACATAGAAGCAGTACATGGGAGGACTACTAAGAGGAGAGGAGACATAGAAGCAGTACATGGGACCATACTAAGAGGAGAGGAGGGGGGGACCTAGAAGCCAGTACATGGGGGACCATACTAAGACGGGAGGAG